>NC_087459.1:19737077-20026882 GCF_036321535.1 Camelus dromedarius | reverse complement strand
AAAGAAGGAAAGAAGGAAAGAAGGAAAGAAGGAAAGAAGGAAAGAAGGAAAGAAAGAAAGAAAGAAAGAAAGAAAGAAAGAAAGAAAGAAAGAAAGAAAGAAAGAAAGAAAGAAAGAGAGGGAGGGAGAGAGGGAGGGAGGAAGGGAGGAAGGGAGGAAGGAAGGAAGGAAAGAAGGAAAGAAGGAAAGAAGGAAAGAAGGAAGGAAGGAATATTATAGGCACTGTCTCTAACTGTAACAGGTTTACTTCCACGTGGCAAATGATGACAGCAAAAGCCACCATCTCCTAGAGACCATCTATCCTTGTGGTTAGGAGAGCAACCCGCGAAGCCAGTCCTACCTCCCAGTTTCTCAGTCACTAGCTGTGTGATCTTCTGTAAGGTGCTTAACCTCTCTGTGTCTCAGTTTTATCTTCTGTCCATTGGAAGTGATGATAATAATTGTCCCTGTCTCGTGGTATAGGTATAAGGAGGAAATAAATTAATTAACAAAGTACTGGGGGAAGGGTATAGCTCAAGTGGTAGAGCGCATGCTCAGCACCCAAGAGGACCTGGGTTCAATTCCCAGTACCTTCTCCAAGCAGAAATCAGTGAAGAAACCTAATTACCTCCCCCTCAGAAAACAAAATGTAATAAAGTACTTAGAAGAGTTCCCAGCGAAATACAAATATTCAGTAAGTATGAGTTGCTATTATCAATATGATTACGATCATCATGATTAAAATGCAGTGTGTGTTCTAATGGATGCGTTCACAAGAGGCTGTGACAGCAGGGGAAGGTCAGGCAGAGAGAGAACATTCACGGTGAACAGGCTGTAACAGCAACCAGTCTCTCCTAACGAAGTCCTGGCTAAGGGAGCAAGAGTGGGTCTTCCCGACTGAAGACCCTCAGGGAGTGGGCGGGTCCTCAAGGGTCACTGGGAGCCTCAACCTGTTCTTGGAAATCCTCAGCCACTGGGATAGAGGGTAGCAGAACCCCCATCCAGCTTCTCCTGGGGAAGGCAGTGACTGCAGAAGAGCCAGGAGAGGGGTTCGGGAAGATGAGGTGCCCACACCCTGACAACAGGGTTGCTTGGTACAGAGGCAGCTTCAACAGTTTCTTTTATGGAGTCATTGCCGGGCTACTGAAAGCCCCCTCGGGCCACGTTGCTTGAAAACCCACCATTAGCATTTCAACTTAATTACTTTTGCAGGCAGGCGCATTTCTACAGGACTAAGGCATTATGGTTCCCAGGGGGAATTAAATAATAACTCCTGGAGGATGAACTGCATGGCTTAACCGGCATGCTCTGTCGTGCCTTTGGCCTCCCCTTGTTTCCTGAAGGAAAAAAAAATGATCACACGGTGACATAGACTGTTAGAGCAAAAGGTTATCTGACTCTCAAGCAGAAGCTGCTTGTTTATTCCTCCTGTTTACACTTGGTAGCACCCAATTGATCTTGGGGGATATTTACACTTGTTCTCTGAAGGGTAGATGGTACACTGATCCGGTACAGGTTCGCTCAGATTATCTGGGCTGGTCTTAAGTAGTTCCTTCATCTTCTGGGACAATCTTAAGGAGCTCCTTCATTAATTCATTCATTGACTAATGCAATCAACAAATACCTATGAAGGACTTGTATGTGACAAGCCCTGGAGATACCACAACAGTCAGACATCAGGGAATTCCTAGCCTGATGAAGGAGACAGACATTATCCAAGTAGACACGTGGTTGAGTGTCGGCAGCGTTAAGTTTGATCCCGTGTGGACCTGGTCTTTCTTCATGTCTTGCTGCAGTTTCCTCTGCTTGGCTTTATTCTTAGTTTATTATAAAGCATTGTCCCCTGTTGGCTTCAGGCTCACATGAAACAAACCAGTTTAGCCATTTCCATTAAGTGCCCCTCTCTGTTCCCACGGAAAGCTGACTCTTTCCGGAATGGACTGGGTCAGGGGGATGGAACTGGTTGACTGGACTTGGTCGGAGTCGCATGGCCTTCCCTGGGGCCTGGAAGGATGGGGTATGTTCAGCCCCACCTGTACTGCTAGACTTAGTGTGTTTGAAGGGTGGCTCCCCATAAGAGTGGGGTGCAGTTCCTAACTTGCCTAGATGCTGGCCCAGCAAAGACAACTTGCATTGACCCATCTAGGAAAGATTTTCTTGGGATTGCTTGGAAGGAATCTGAGGTCACATGGCCATTTGTGGGTCCCTGGCTCCTACCTGCATTTTAAACCCTGGGCTCTCCTTAGTGGCCAGCTCTGCAAGGGTTTGTTTCCTCATCTCTGTGTGACGCTGGTCAGCCCTCCCCCACGCCTGGCCCAGTCACTTGTTAAGACCACCTAGGACTACTACATCAGCCAGAACCTTGCTCATAAAAACGCCCATACAGTTGTTCTGTTGCAAAGCCAAGTGGATCTTAGGGGGACATTGGGACAGTTCCCGAAGGCTGTAGTGCAAGTAATTGACGATGGTGAGAAATCACTTCATCATACAATGCTATTTTGGGGTAAAAAGAGCCAGAGTAGAAAGGCGGTTTAACTTCTACATCTTTTTAAGAAAAATTCATGTATCTCTATTTTACCTATCCGGGGGGGGGGGATGGTGGTATCATTTTATGTGCCCTGATTTATATGTCAGAAGGCAGCCTCCTCTTGGGCCAGTACTGAGAAAACTGTAACTGAAGCTACACACATAGACAGTATCATGTGTGTTAAAGAAAAACAAATTCAATCATTCATTATCCTTGTTAAAGAATCATAAGGCAGACTTTATTCAGGATCATCACGACAGGCATAGGGACCACTGCGGGGGGTGGGGGTGGGGGTGTGGAGACAGAACTCAACCCCAAACACAGCAAGGAAAAGTGGGAATTTATAACCAAGGAGCAGGGTGGGGCTCAGTGGATGGACAGTTACTAACAGGAAACAGCAGGAGTAAGGGGGGTTCTGGTTAAACCGACCTAAGAGAATTCTTGCTGGTGACAGTCCAGGGTGACCAGACATCACCGAGGAGAAGGTGCAGAACACGGATCCCAGTCAGATACAGAGGATGGGGGATTCTGGCTAAACTGACTTAACAGGAGTCTTGCTAAAATTAGACAATGAGAGACGAACACAGAAGCCCAAAACTCAGGGTCTAGTTGAGAAGAGAGTTCAGAAGAGCCACTCTTAGGTTAAAGAGAGAATTTTTGTCAAGTGTATCCCAGGTGCTAGTACCTCTTTTTCAAGTAAGGTTGCCCTTTGGGGCTCTTTGGAGTACATCAGAGTTGGATAAGGTCTCAGAAACTGAGGAGGCATTTTGCTTTCAACCTAAGGCTCTTTCACAAAAAGAAAAGATTTTGCAGGCAAGAGTGACATCACAAAGATTTTATATATTCCAGAATTAGAATATCCCCTCCTCTCTCTCATACCTGCCAAAAAAAAAAAGGCTTGGAGAAGGTTCTGATCTTTATTTTGGGGGTCGGGTTTAGAGAAGCATTTATCTTTTTGACATTCGTTGATTTGCATCACAAATGAATGGGTTGAGACCCTGGGGGAGCTTGAAGATCCAAGCCACTCATCAGCAATCCTAACTTGCAAAGGTTGCAAGCACCAGATGAAGGAAGCGATCTTTCTTCCCCTTTTCAGGTCTGTGCCCTGGTCTGCTGGGGGCTGTCACCAGCCCAGAGTTCCAGAGGGCCCAGCTATCAGCGGCGTATTCTAAGGCAGTTAGCTGGAAACCAAACGGGAGGTGAGCCTGGAAACAAGCACAAGTCAGGTCCCAGGCTGAGTGTGGAGGCAGAACGGAGAGGTGTGTGGTCAGCTGAGTGCCTGCCAGTATTGCTTTATTATTAGGCTTCTGATGGCCAATACCCCAAAGTCAAAGACACACGCTTTCCCACATGTTAAGTTTTCTGCATCAGGACCTAGCTAGCAACTGATACATGTATTTGATGTGATTAGATTTGTGTGTGTGTGTGTGTGTGTGTGTGTGTGTGTGTTGATCTGTTGTTTGTTTTCCTCTGAAAAGCTATTAGTAAATCCATGATACGCCTTAAAATAAATGGTGTTTCAGAACTAGGGAGTGTAGTATTTCTGGAACAGGCAGGAATGTACAATGTCAACTAGACAAAACGCCTTCTAGTGTTCATCTCTATCATTTTTGGATGTACTGTTTCTCCATCTATCCACTCATCCATCCAGCCATCCACTCACCCATCCATCTAGTTAGTGGAAGCTTAGAGAAGTTACTTAACCTTTCTGTGTCTTAGTTTCTTCACCCTCAAAGGCAGTTGTAAAGATTAAATGAAATAATCCAGTGTTCACGTATAGCACTTTAACAGTGCCTCGTGTAAAATAAGGGCTCAACTAGCATTATTGTTAGTTCCATTCATTCATATTCATTCATTCATTCATTCATTCAACTATTTTTGCTGGTGCCTCCAGAAATTGAAGATATGCATCCAAATGGCCCAAGGAAACCCAAGCACTGAGTCTTGCTCTGGATCCAGACTGCCTGGTCTTGATTCCCAGCTCTGAGTGTTACCAGCTCTGTGGCCTGACGCTTGTGGTCTGACCTCACTGTGCCTCGGCCTCTGCGTCTGTAAAATGGGGATAATAGTAGTGTCTACTTCATAGTGTCTGGGAGAATTTAAAAAATTAATATATGTGAGCATGTAGTAAGTGCTAGATAAGTGCTGACTATTTTTGGTTGGATCACAGAGACCAGGAACGATTTCCTTCCTCCTGGAAATAAAAGGTAATCTTGATTATTTCACTTTTGTAAAACCCATGCATGTTTACTCTATACAATTTGTAAAATACAGACAGACCAATACAAGGAGAAAAACACCCTACTTATAATCTCTCCCTGTGCCAGATGAACATTGTTAAGGTGGTAAAGTCTATTCATTTGGGTACTTCTCCAACAAACATGCTTTCCCGTAGCTGGGATTCCACTGATGTGGTGGTGTATTACATTGGGCCCCCAGCGCAACATCCTTCTGGAATTTATACATTGTATAATCTCCCCCTCTTGCATCTGGGCTGGTCCTGTGACTTGCTTTACCCAATAGGATGCAACCAAATGAGGCTGGGTCTATTCCAGACCTCAGCCTCAAGACATCTGGGCAGCTTCCATTTTCAGGTTCTTGGGAGCTCTGAACAGCCGTGTAGGAAGTACATGCTGCTGAGAAACCACAGCGGGAGGAAGGGGCCCTGAGACTTTGTGGAGAGAGAAGCCCAGACTGTCCAGCCTCCCAGCTGAACCCAGCTCTCACCTGATCTGCCTGCAAATACACCCACGAAAAAGACCACCAGCAAGACCCACAGAAGAACCACCCTACTGAGCCCAGCCTGGATTGCAGAATTGCAAAAATGCTGTAAGTTGCAATAAAAATGGTTGTTATTTGAAGCCATTACATTTTGGTGATTTATTACATAGTAATAAATAACTGATAATTGTTCCATTTTATAAGATGCCTCTTAAAGTTGAAAATTAGACCATATTTCTATGTAATTATGTTGTGGTTAAGAGTGAATTCTGGATCAGATTGCCTGGGTTTTAATTCCAATTTCCCATCTCAGCTGTGACTCTGGGCAAATTACTTGAACTCATCTATAAAATGAACTTGATAAAAACCTCATAGATCTGGGGGTAGATTAAATGAGCCAATCCATGTAAAGCACAGTGCCTGAATCATACAGTTAAACATTAAATAGATTTGTATTTCCCCAAATCATTTCTCAATGGCCATGATATGTCATTGCATGGGCATATCATAATTTAGCCAGTTTCCTGCTGTTGGGCATTTATGCTGTTTCAAATTCTTTCACTAGTACAGAATATGCAGAGAAAGAATTCTCATTTCCATTTTTCAGAAGAGGAGTGAGTGAGGCTGAGAGAGTCCTAGCGACTTGCTCAGGTTGAAAAGCTCGCATTCTCGTTCCTAGGACAACGCTTGCTTCCGTACCCAGCTTGGGGATTTAGCAATCTACCTGCATGCAGGTTTTGTCTACCGCCTTTGGCATTGCATTATAACCCTGTTTTCCTGGAGATTAGAGTTATCATAGGCAAGGAGAGATTTTTGACATGCTAATTTTTGTAAGAGAGTGAACACTCCATAAACTTCTTACTTCCGTTTGCTTCCACCTTCTCTGTCAGCCAGCGTCATCTTCAGACTGGCAAGAGCATCACCTGGTAAGAAGGGACAAAAGCCAGAGATGAGAGGTGGTGTTTGTAAGATGGAATGAACTCGACTTGACTGTTGGCTTTCAACAGCCCTGCATTTGACTTTCAGTTCTGTCTGTTCCCAAGTGTAAGATCAAAGGCAAATTACTTAACTGCCTCTCTGAGCCTCAGTTTCCTCATCTGGGAAACTGTGGTACTTATCCATCCTCCCATTTCCACCCTCCACTCCCCGGCCATTGTTGTAACAATCAAAGGTGATAATTGATGTAAAGTGCCTGACCTAAGTGCTCAGGGCAGAGTAACTATCATCGGATTCTTGGTCTTAGTCAGGGAACCTCCAAAGAAGGCTAAAATAACTGTTCATCTTTCTGGCCTGGAGAGTCTGTAGCCCTAGGAATGGAAGAAGCATTTGGATCTGAAATCTGAACCTCTCCTGGTGTTCTCTGAGGCGTCAGGAAAGAGTGAAATAAAAAGTAAAACTTATTTCTACAAATGGGAAGGCTTACGGAAGATAGTTCAGTGGGTGAAATCCTGACTTCTAACTCAGCTACCCACCCATCATCAAGTTCCTCTCATCCATGTCCACTTAACTTTTGCATATGGCGCTCAATGTCATAATCACCTCCAGATGAGTGGGGGTGGTGAGAAGGAAGCAGGAGGCCACGTTCACTGTGGCCCCAGAAGTGTTCCCATTCTCTCGTCCGCGGCTCCCGTCCAGTCTCCTCTGTCACCCTTTTCATCTCCCTCAGATATCACCGTCCAGTCCATGTCCAGCCACTGCCAGGATTCAGTTCATCTCCGTAGGAGCTGGATGGCCTTCAAGATGGTGAAGTATCCTGGTCCCATTCTTTCTAAAATGAATGTAGGTTGATAGACAGTCATTTTGGTGACTTTTCATTCCATTTCTTCCTTTCGGAATCTTTCCTGACAGTTTTGTTGGCATGGGGCTTAGTCATTAAATTCAGGTGCCAATAAAAGGCGGTTCTAACAAAGGCTTTTGTGCTTTACTGAGAGTATCACCCTTCCTTCCTTCCTTCCTTCCTTCCTTCCTTCCTTCCTTCCTTCCTTCCTTCCTTCCTTCCTTCCTTTTCTTCAAACAAATATTGGGCATTTTCTATGTGCCAAATCATATGTTGGATGTGGGGAATGTAGATTTATACGTAAGGGACAGACAGTCTCTGCCCTTCAATTTGCTCATAGTTTCAAAGAAAAGGGAAGAAAGTAAAAAGTAAATATTTATCATCAGTTGCTACAGAATGCTCGATGATAAACTCCTGGCTTACAGCAACAAGTGTTTGTTCTCATGCTTGTAGCTTAGTTAGGGCTGGGCTCAGCTGGGCTCCAGGCTTTAGGTTGCCAATCAGCTGTGTCTGGCTCCAGGCTGAGGGCTTGGTTCGCAGTCTGTTCCCCACGTATCCATTTTGGAGCCAGTGTGAAGGGTCCGCAGTTCTCCAGGGCATTCTCTCCCCCTTCACGGATCATCAGAGCACACGAATGCAAGACCAACCATGCAAGTACAATTAAGCCTCTGCTGGCCTCATGCCCACTAACATCCCATTGGTCAAATATGTCACGTGGCCAAGCCAGCATGCATGGGGCCGGAATCTATTCCCCTTCACATACAGTGGAAGGCCAAGAGAGTGATTATTTGCTGAAAAATATTTCAAACCATCTCAGGAGCGGGTGAGCAAGTAGACAGAGTTAGCACAGGGCCCTGTGGGGGGAGCAAAGGCAGAGCACCTAAACCAGTGTAATCAGGGAAGACATCCCAGAGGAGGCGAACCTTCGGCTGAGTGCTTAGAGTTTCAGGAAGCGAACTGGGTGAAGGTATAGGATGAGTTTGTCTGTCTGAGGCAGAAGGAGTTGCCCATTTGATTGTTCAAGACTTAAGGATTACAGGCCTCGTTTGGTAAGCCAGTGTTTTGAGCCCCGTAATGGTATGGGGCAAGACGTATTCTTGAAAAGAGGGACACAGGTCAGATCCCAAGACATGTATCGTCGTCTTATAGGACAGACGCTGAAGAAATCTGATGGCCAGAGGTGAGGGGATGGCAGAGCTGGGTGCTAAACTGGGGAAGGGCTAGTCATAACTGCATTTTTGAAGTTGACACGGAAGCCAATGTGAATGAGAAATGGAGGGGTGAGAACCTGGAATTAGGGACCTGCTGTTGACCTATGGGTGAGCAATGATAAAGGCTTGGGAGGGTGAGGGAAGTAGGATGAGATACTTAAGAGAGAGAACGCCCAGGGCATGAAGGATGCAGGAGAAGGGGGAGCTGAGGAAGACTCTGGTCCATCAGAGTATTGTTACGGTTGCTCAGACTGAGGTTGTCCTTGACTGGGCTACAGAAGGAAGTGAACAGTCAGAAAAGAAAGCAGTGACTCCCATAAGGCATCATAGAAGTGCACCCTGTCTCTCTCTCTTTCTTTTTTTTTATTTTTAGGAGAGTTATTGGGTGTAGGGGAAACAATTAAGATTTTGGAGGCAGACACACAAGGGTCCAAATCTCAGTTCTGCATCTAACTGCTTCTTTGACTTTGAACTAGTTCTTTACCACAATGCAGCAGCCCTAAAATTCACCGCTCTGGGACCCAGCCTCCTCCTATGTGATATGAGCAAAATCTACTTAACGTGGTTATCATGAAATTAAACAGAACAGTGGATGTCGAGAGTCCTAGCTCGGGCCTGACCAAGAGTCAGCTCTCAACAGACCGATTAAGTGGTTTACCTGAATTAACTCATTTAATTTTTTTTCCACCCAAAAGCACTCTATGAGATAGGAACTCTGATGATCAGCACCCTGATTTTACAGAGTAGGAAACAAAGCCCAGGGAAGCCATATGGTTTGCCCAGGATCAGCGAGCCCGTTGGTGGTTGAGCCAGGATTTGGACCCAGGGAATCCGCCCAGAGATGGTGCATTTACTATCCACATGCTCCGGGGCCACCCTGGGGCTTTCTGCTTGCTCTTTTTTGCAGGTGAAGGATTGCAGTTAATAGAGGCAGCAGTTGGGATCAAGGTCTGCATCAGAACAGTGCAGTGAATACTGCCCGGTGGTCCCCTCCTCCTCTTTGCCTCCCTTTCATAGTCCTTCTCCCCTGATTCTCAGATACTGCCCCCCCGGAGCTTGCAGGGGACAGCTTTTTACCGAAGTTGAAAGGGTGGGCTGGCTCCAGCCAGTATTCAGTGAGTGACTGAGTGAGATGAGAAGGCCTAGCTAGGCTCTGGAATTTTCAGAAACTTGGTCTGAATTAAAAGTCAAACATTGGGGTTTGACTCCAGGTCTGCCTGCTGCAGAGCCTTGGACAAGTCTCAGGGCAGCGACCCTGAACGTCTACAAGGCTGAGAATTACTGGTGTTGCTGCTGTTCTGACCAAATCAGGTTTTGTTGGGAGTTTTGAAAAAACTTTCTGTAAAAGTTTAATCACTTTTTAAAAAATCATCGTAGGGAGAACAAAGGATGAACGGAGGTTAGGCAGAGACGCTGTTCTGGAAACACTCACTGCCTCACTCTTGTCTCCATAAATAAATGTTCTCATGTTAAACAGGCTTCAATTTTCTTGGAAAATGCTCAATTTATATTCAGGCACAATGTCTTTGCACAAAGCACTGTTTCTCAATGTTTCTAAGGGAGCCACTAAGTTTTGTGCTTAAAGAACATTAACCCTGGAGTCAGACAGACTCTGGGATTCACCGCTCAGTAGCTGGGGAGCCGTGGGAAAGTGACTTCACCTCTCTGAGCCTCAGTTTACCCATTGGTAAGATGAAAGTAAACATCGTGTCTACTTGATGTAGTTTCTCTGATCCCAGCTGCTCTGTAGGAAAGGGTCCACGCCCGTGTGTAGACGTGCGTGATAGAAGGGAAGCTAAGCCTCCTTGGAGGTGGGGAGTAACAGTGATCATCAAGGTCACGGTCAAGGTCAAGAAGAAGGAGAAATTTATGGAATAAGGACCAGGACTGGAAGGCCCACTCACTCCTTCCATTATAGCGGTTCTTTTGTGCCCACTTTGACTATTAGGGAGTTGGTGTGGAAAGATGCTACAGATCCCGTGGTGGGGCACAGTCTTTTAATCAGGGGGTGGGGCTAGAGCAAGTCCAAACACCCCAAACTTCCCCACAAGTTTGGACTTTTTCTTGATTCTCCGTTCATTTGCTTGCTTTAAACTTCTGATCGCCCCCCCCCCCCGCCCCCCAGAGTCCTGACGATGTTGGTTCTGACAGCTTCTGCTCCTTTAGTGATGCTTGTGTTGGAGGACGGAGCTGGGCGCTCCTTACTGTGCAGTCTCGCTGATATCACCACCCCCTCCGAATGTTTTTATTCGTCTCTGCCATCTCCCCAGCCCTCACTCATCAAGCCTGCTCTCAGAAGGGTGGGATGGGGGGATAGGACCGTGGTGCCGAGCATGACTCTAAAGCTCAATGCCTGAGTTCAGTTCCTCTTCGCATCGTGTCCAAGCTGTGTTGCTTCAAGCAAATTGCTTAGCCTTGCTGTGGCTGGATGTCCTTGTCTTTGAAAAAGAGCAGAGTAAAGGTTTCCATCTCCAGGGGCTTTGTAAGACTCAGTGGCAGTGATCGCTACGAAATACTTAGAACTAAGTTCCTAAGTGCTGCGTAAGACTGAGTGCTATGTGACAGTCAGGTACTTTTCTCTCTGAATATCTCATTTATGCCTGCTTTCCAAACTCCTCCTCCGTCTTTCTAAGATGCAGGTGACGCTGTGTCATTTCCCTCACCCAGATCCTGACACCACAGTCCTGTGGGCTCCCAATAACCAGTCCCCTTGGGAAATCCTTTTTATGACGATACAGCTTCTCCCCGAAGAGAAGCAAAGCTTGCAGGAAGCTAAGTAGCAACGCTGTGCTGGTCCCCGAGACTCAGCGAGTCTCGCTCGGAGTCGCTTTATTTAATTCTGTTGGGCTGGTTCATCCATTCCATGGCTGTCCGTTAGCGCCCACTCTGCGCTGGCCCACGTGCTAGGTGCTGTGGTACGGGACAGGCCTTGTTCACATGGAACCCGCATCAAGTGCATGAGGACAGAACACAAACAAACATGAGCAGCAAATAAGCAGCCACAAGGAAATTCCAGATAACGAGGAGTGCTCCGGAGAGACGCAAAACACAGGGAGATGCTGGGAGTGACTGGTTGGCTCCTTTAGACAGGGTGGCCAAGGAAAGCACACCCGAGGAGGTGACAGTTGGACTGAGGTTTGAAATGATGGGAAGGAGGCAGCCACGGCCAGATACAGAGGGATGGTATTTATGGGTGGAGGCAGCAGCCAGAACAAAGGGTCTAGCACTGGGAGATACTGCCCTGGTACACGGTCAAGCACACGCCCTCATGGACCTCCCTTTCTGGTGCAGACAACAGCCAAACAGGCAAAGAAGCAAGATAATGCTGGCTTGTGATAAGGGTTATGAGGGAAATAGACAAGGTCACGTGCAAGAATGCGCAAGGGGCAGGCCACAGGGAGGGCTGTTGGCAAAGATCTCCTTGAGGAGGTGAGATTTTGCGCTATAGGCTGGCACCCTGGATACCAGGTTCAGAGAATTAAGCCTAATTCCATCCATAAGAGAGAAGGCCTGCTCTGTGCCCAGTATTGTTCTGGACTCTAGAAGCTGAGTTAAGATCGCAACAGACAAGTCCTCTGCTCTCATGGAGGTTACGTTCAGCGAGAAGAGCAGACAATGAACAACCCAACACCAACATTTTTATCTCAGAAAAATCACTCCCATTTCACGGATGAAAAGATAACTTGGATCGGTTGGAAAGTGTGGGGTTCGGGTGCCCAGTCTCTATCCCCACCCTTCCTGGCATCTTCCCTCATTCTGCCAAACACGAGGCCAATGCCCTCAACATCCTTCACATCAAGTTTGGCCAAATTACCTTCCTGCGTCTGCCCCTAGAGATCCCCTTTTGTTCTGGTCCATCTGTCTCTCCAGGAACCCTCCTGGCCCCAGAAATTCCTCTGGGCTGCTTTGAAACCAAGGAAGAGCTGCATCTCTGATGAGCATCTTGCTTTCCTCCAAGCCTGCAAATACACAATGCCGGCTTATCTATCTCAGTGGGAACAGCGTGTCTCCTCGGTGAAGGACAATTTTCAGCTAAGTGCATCTTATTTAAGGCTCTAAGAATGGCAGTTAAGCAAATGCAGGAGAAGAAATATATATGAAAACTATCCATTGAGAGCCTGGGGCTAAATATATCAACTGCTGAGGGAGGGTTTCCAGGTAATCTTGCACAATCTCCGCCGTCCTGTCACAGCAGCACCCAGGGCGGGGGCGAGAGGCCTCAGGGTTTGATTTGCTCTCACTGATTTTCTTTATAGATCAGTTTGATACTAGATGTTATAAGGTTAATTTTGGATGATTAACTCCTCCATATTGGGATATTTGATTTAGTTCTCCTCTCAGACACTTTCTCCCCATTGATTTTCAATATTGCACTTTCCAAGAGGGAGGCAAAAGGTTTCAGCAGGAACCTGTCAAGCAGAGGTTCCCCACGGCTGCCCAGTCTCCCACCCAAAATATCCTTCCTGAGCAGAAGGAATAATGGGTGGGCAGCCAGGGGAGACCCCTGTATCATGCCAGTCTGGGGAGGCTGGCTGTGGCTGCTTACCCTGGAGATACCTGAGCAGATCCAGGCACAAGGGAGCAAGAGCAAGAATTTCAGAGCATTATTATGCCTGGGTTTGAAGTCCAACATTAACATTGACTGGATGATTGACATTGAGAGTCACGTGTCCAAGCCTCAGTTTCCTCACCAGTAAGTATAGTTGGTACTTGCTCTGTTGGATCCCAGCATCCAGTTCTTCTTCTTCTGGAACTAGAACTCACATCTCTTCAATGTGCCAAGCTCCCTCATACCCCAGGTCCTTTGCACATGCTCTATCTTTTGCCTGTTTCATAGTCTCCTTTCTGGACACTCCAAACCTCCCCACTCTAAACCTCCCCTTACTAACTTCTCCAACTGCTGACTTCTATTCAGTGCCAGGATTCTGCCTCCTCTCACACTGAACCATAAATTCCATGAGGTAGAGATGATGGCTGTCTTGGCCAATGGTACCTAGCATAACACCTGACTCATTGAGACCCACACTGGATATTTGGAAAGAGTACGTAAGAATGATGAACAATTTTGGAATGTGACTGGGGATTGTGTGTGTGGAGAGACACGTGAGTTCTACAATATTCTTCCCCACAATTCAGGTATTGGCACGGATGGGGATTCCCTCTTCCCCAGCTTAGCCTAGCTTCTCACCTACCTCCGACTGCCTTGTTATTCAACAAGCCATTCCAGGCACCTTTCTCTAGCGTATTTCTGGTTCTCATCTAGGGCTCCTGCTTTCCATCCCCTCTGCTTTCCTACCCTGATGAATTCCTAAGCAGGGAGAAGGTCTGCAAAGGCCCATAGACTGGAGTGAACACAGGACAGTCTACCCATCACCCATCAGCGCTCTCTGAGGACCTTGCATAAATTAAAACCTTCTTCCAATGTTTGAACCAAAATCTGACTCTTCTTCCTCATACTGTCAAGTTCCTATTTCCAGCCCCTGGTATCATTCAGAACATATCAGACCCCCTTTCTGGAATCATCTTTCTGCTATCTGGACTCAGAGCTGGTTCCCTCTAAGTCCGTCTTATCCAGGTCAAAGACATCCAGCTCCTCTAAGCACTCATTCTAGCTCCTTCCAGCTCTGAGTGCTCTCCCCAACCTGGCTGTCCCACTGAATATCTGCTTCGGACCTTGATTTCTTGTGTATTTGTTGCGGGGAGTGTTTAGTGAGTCACTTTTCCCCCATCATAACACTGGGGCCGATGAGAGTGCCTTTAAAGGCACTGTCTCCATGGTGTGCAAGTCCAGGGGCACATTCGTCTCAGAGGGACGGCCACCTTGTTTAAAGCCTACAAAAGACCAATTTGACTTGCGAATCTGTTAAGATGGTGTCCCAAACTGGTTCTTCACTGCTCCCCCACATCCAAACCACGCTACCAGCCTCCATCCAGCCCTCCCATATTAACGGCTATTTGTGCTGAATAAGGAGTGTTTGCTTGATCCCATCCAAAGCTTGTGAAATTGAGGTCACTTGGCTCCTAATCAGAGTTCAGACACCAGCTGGGAACTGTGAAGGATTGCCTCCCAGAGCATCATCTCGGAGGAGGCCCAGAGGGTAGAGAAGACAGCAGTAAATTGTGCACCCACGCAGGTGATGGTGGTGGAATGGACACTGTGCTGAAGGCGCAGGTAGGGGAGTCAGAGGTCCAGGCTAGACAGCCAGGAGGAGAGTTTTCAGCCAGCAAATATCCTACTGCCCAAGGTCACAGTTTTCCTCACTGACAGTCTCAGCCTCAGGCACCACCTACAGAATGGCATTACGGGGGTGGTGGGGAGGGTGGTTATACGGTCCCTTGGATGTACACAGATACTGATTTGTCCCTATACCCCCAAAAAGCAGGTAGGTAAGGCACTAAAGCAATTCATGATTTCTGAAATTGTGTGTGATGGTTTATGAGTAATAATTGCTTTTCACTGGCTGCATCATTGGGAAGAGAGTTCAGGGGATCAGGTAGAGCTTGATCAAGGAGAGACTCCATGGCTTTATCACCAGAACACACAGCCAGACCAAAACGCACATGCATTCTTAAGGCCTCTCTTTGCATCATGTCTGAATATCTCTTTGGGCAAAGCAAGTCACATAGCTGAGTCCTAAATAGATGGTGTGGGGCACTATACTCCTTTTATAATACTTAGAGGAATCCAAACTCTTACACTATGTGAACTTAGATTATTTACTTAACCTTTGAGCCTCAGTTTTCTCCTCTAAAAAGGCAAATATTAACCCAGTATTGTTTCTGGGAAATTTAAGTGGGATAAAAAGATAAAGCTCTTAGCCAACTGCCTGATAGTGGATGTTTAACATAAACATTTCCCCCACCCTAGGCATTCATTTTATAAATATCTGTAGTGGGATCCACTGAATTTTTAAAGAATTATTGTTTTGCAAAGCTTCAGGATGTTGGGGGAGAAAGTGAGAAATTTGAAGAATAATCTGTCTTTTGCCACACTCAAACACTTCTTCCTGCAATTCAGATTTAATTAAACCTGTCAAGATGTTCCACACCGAGGCAAGGTAGCAGGAAAAGGCAATGGCGCCCTTGAGATAAAATTACCTTGGAGATAAAGACGACAAAACCGCTGTCCAGTCTGAAGGGACATGGTGGTTCTGGGTCCCCCAGGTTCCAGCGACAGCAGTTTATCTCAGCTTATCTGTCGAGTGCAGGCTTGGTATCTGGGAAGTGTTTTCAAGGCAGTTCGGCCATGGAGTGTATTTAGCTGAGATTAGCCTTACGAGAAGGATTGTCTTGCTTAGACTTTGAACCAGACATGGCCTCAGAAGTGCATTCTGGAAGTGGGAGCAGCTGGCTCTTGGAGATGAGTGCCTCTTTGCTCTGCTGGGATGCAGAGATTTCAGCAGGTGGCAACACCTGGCCTCCTGTTTCATTGTCAATGATGGAGTGACGTTACATTCAAGAAGAACAGAGTTTTGATTGTTTCTGAGAGTTTCAGCCTGAATTCCTAAGGCCTGTGAGTTCCAGTGCTGGCAGTAAGAAAACCAGCTTCTTTGAAGGTGAGTAGGAATTTCTGGGAGGGTTGTCAGGTACAATACAGAATGTCCAGTTAAATTTGAATTTCAGGTCAACGACAGATAATGTTTCAGTGATTAGCAAAAAAAAAAAATTTTGTTATTTACCTGAAATACAAATTTAACTGGGTGTTCTGAATTTTTATTTGGTAAATCCAACAATCTTAACTCCAGGAGGAGGGGGACCCTCAGGAAGGACGTGCTGGGAGGTGAAAGGCTAGATCCCGTCCGAGGATGGTCTTAGCAGAATCAAGGCATGGCTTCTAAGTGAAATAAGCTGGACAGAGAAAGACAAATACTGTATGATGTCACTTATATGTGAACTTGAAAAAACACAACCAACTAGTGAATACAACACAAAACAAGCAGACTTACAGATATAGACAACAAACTAGTGGTTGCCCATCAAGGGGAAGGAGCAAGACAGGGGTAGGGGAGTGAAAGGTACAAACTAGTGGGTATGAGATGGGCTCAAGGATGTATTGGACAACACGGGGACTTTAGCCGCTATTTTGTAATAACTGTAAATGGAAAATAACCTTTAAACTTGTATTAAAATAAAAAAAAGTTAAGGCATGGCTTTTGTGAACACAATCAAGTACACTCACAGATGTTGCCTCCTTGATCCTCACAGCGGCCTTGGGGAATAATGTCTTACTTCATGTCGTGCATCTGTGGCCCAAGCCCAGCCATATCAGATGTACAGTGTAGACTCGGCCCGGTGGAGATGTTCCATACCAAACAGCACCAGCTCAACCCAATCACTCCCTCCCTGGCGAGGTGTAAAGGCAGGGAGCACAAAGGAAGAGGTGGGGGCTCCAAACTCACTTTCTTGCCATCCTTTGCAGGCTCTGGCAACCTCCTGGCTTCTTAGGAAGCCTTCTGTGCATACGAGAACCAGGGAGGCTGGGGAACAGTGGGAGTCCTCAGGTGATGGATGAATTCCTCTTGCACTTTATGATCCTGTGTATTCTTAAAACCCATTTACAACAAGCTAAGTGATCTCGGAATGTCTCTTCTTTAAATCTTAGGAGACAGACCTTCTGGATCGTTACAGTTCCTGGGCTCTCTTGGCATGCCAGCTCTCTGAAATAAGAGTGGACTTTCCCACAGAGCAACACTGTAAATTGGAGCCAGGCTCACATGTGTTCCTTTTAACCTCTGATGGGATTGAGTAATTCTACTCCACCTTAGGCCCTAGGCAGAATACTTAGTGTTTATTGCCCTGATCTCCAGATTCCTAACAGCAGCGTGAACACCGTAGCTCTTGTGGCCCAGCCTCCTCACCCAGGAGAGAGGGAGGAGGTCAGCTGGCATTAGTATGGGTAAACCTGAATTCAACTTGATTTCCCCAATGCTTTTTTTTTTTTAAATTGAAGTATAGTCAGTTTACAATGTGTCAGTTTCTGGTGTACAGCATAATGTTTCAGTCCTACAAATACATCCACATATTTGTTTTCATGTTCTTTTAAGACCAAGCCAATCCTCAGGACCAGAGGGGATGACAGGGACTCGAACACAGTACCCCTACTTCCTAACACAATTAAATCTTTCATTCTTGTTGGCCACCAGAAGACGGGCTATCCCTTTTCTGTTCCAGTCAGGAAGTTGGGGGCTGTTGATAGATCCAGACAGGAGAGTGTATCTGGCCAGTGCCTCGTGCATCGCAGCTGCTCTAAAGTATTTTAAATGGACACATGATCATGAATGAAATGGTGACATGGTCTGGGAGGGAACAAGAAAACAAGGAAAGGTCAGTTTGGTGTGAGAGAGATGACCTATTAGAGGTAAGTTTTAGAGGATTTGACCTGGATCCAGGATAGGGCTGATATGAGAAAGGAGTGGGACGAAGTGTTCTGGCAGCATCATGGTCCGAGGCTCACTACTGGAGCAGATCTGCAGTAAATAGTGGTACCCACTTCCCAGCTCAGGACCAAGTAACCTTTGAGGAAATTAACCAACTACATGCACTGTCTGGTTCTCAACAGACATTATAATATGGCCGAGCCCATAGAGTTACTCATTCCACAAATGTTTTTTTGAGCACTGACTTTGTTCAAAGTGTTCTTCCGGGCAGTGAAGATGTGGCAAAGAGCCAGACAGAATAGCCTCTTGCCTCCCACCCTCAGTTGCTGACATTCTACGACGGGAGACAGATATAAACAACTAAATGAATAAATAAACGTGACGGTGTTACAGAGTGCTGAAGCACTGCCAAAGGCTATAAAAGAATATAAGGTGGTTGTGACTGGGCTGGATGATGTCCTGCTAAAACTGGGATCATCAGGGACATCGTCTCTGAAGGCTAGGATGGTGATGTGAAGGAGCTTTTTGAAGAGCTGGGTAAAGAGCATTCCCGGAAGCTGGTGCAGATGCCCTGACAATGGAAGAATGAGCATGTTTTAGGATTAAATAAAATGCTGCCTACGGAGTATTTAACTCCGTGCTCAGGATGTGATAAATGTAAGATGAATAATAGCTGTGATAGTGATGAGGATGAAGAGGAGGAGGAGGAGGAGGACGCGGAGAAGGGGAGGGAACTATGAATTATCACTAGAGTCCGGTCGGTGCAGCAGAAGCCAGTCTGTCTAGAAAGAGACCAGCAAGAACCAGGCTGTGTGTGCTGTCGTTCAGAGCAGATGCAAAAACAGCTTTGGTGAGGTAGACAGTCAGGCTTCTCCTTGGTAGGGAAGCTTTCCTGAGCTCATCAGACTATTATCTCTGAACCACAGAATAGGGGAACCAAGGGGCACCTAACAGCTCCTCCCACTACGGTGAGTTCTGGCTCTGACACTCGGTAGAGGTGCAGCTGCAGGTTGGAGGTGATGCTTTCTGTGGGGAGCAGTGCTGCGACGCTTCCTGCACTCCACTTACCAGTCCAATCCACAGCCCAGGGACCCTTCGTTCTGCACACTTCAGAAGCTCTGGCAGCCCAGCACCAGCTCAGAGGGAATCCAGAGCTGAGTTTATAAACATGCAGATGCCCACAGGGAGGATGGCGGGGAAGCACCGTAACTGAGCACGGCCTCATCTTGGATCCTTGTTGCAAACATGCTGGTGCCAGATCTCATTATTTCTCCGAGAAGGTCCTTGCAAGTATTGCCTCTTCCCCGACAGCTCCTTCTAAGTGGGCTCAGACTTTTGTGATGCCAGCGCCATCCCCCCCGACACCGGAACATTTATATTTGATGACGTCGGGATGAATTATGCACACACCCCACTGAACACAGATTTAATGAGGGGATTTCTGTACTGTTCCTTGCTTTGGCTTTTAATGGATTCTAGCCTTTGAATTAAGCATTGGTTCAGCAACTTGTTGCTGCGGGAGAGAGAGAAACTGCCCCTCCAATGAGGGACTTGGAGGTGGCTGTTTTGGAAATCAGCTCCATCTATAGGTTTGCTCCATCGCGATCCTACTTCTGGGTCTTGGGGGAAACCAGTGATGAGATCCTCCTCGAGGGTCAGAGAGCAAAGGCCACGCTGAGCAGGTGAGGAACAAAACTAGAGCTCTAGGAAGAGGGATGACCCAAAGGTCCTGGTAAGCCAGAGTGGAAGGAGTACAATTCTGAAGGAAAAATGCGGAGCTGCAAATGGAGAAGTTTTCAGGGGCTCAGGAATGGTGGCAGTCACTGCCCAGCATCCCTTACCTGTTTCAATCTGTCGTCAATAGCTTGGTTTTTCTTATCGGGAAATCACTTCTCTATTTGAAACTGATATGGTCCAAGGAGGGGTTGGCTGCCCCCCTACCTCAAAGAGTGGACTGGCCAACCAGAGACTGACATCCCTTTGGATAAATAATTGGTTCAGGTGTGGGCATATTGCTCAAAACTAGAATCAGTCCTGGGATGTTTGCTAGAAATTATAGAAAAAAGATGCCTTTTTATGCTCTCTGCAGTTGCTAAGTAGTGGAATACACATCAGTGGAGCTGCTGTGGGCCACCACACAGAGAGGGCTCTGGCCACAGAGTAACTGGTCAAGAGAGAATAAAGCATAACTCAGAGAAATAGAAGACAATACCGAATGTACGAGACACTATTTTAGTTTCTGGATCCAGTCATACCTGAAGCTAGTTATAAACGAATACATTGCAACTTTTATTAAACTACTTTGAGCTGGCTTTGCTTCCTTTAAAAAAGAAAGAACCTAGACTTATATGAAACCCAAGAGGAAAGAAATCAAAAAGATCAGGGAAAGAGCATCAAGAATTTCAAGGAGAAATGAGTCAGGACACAGTAGGGAATGAAGGACAATTTTTATGGGGTGCTGGCTTTTGGCGTGAAGCTAAATCTCTTGCTTGTAGATAAAGGGCTGGTCTGGCCATGTCTCAGTCCCTGTGTCATTTTTGTCAGAACCAGAGCTTGGAACTCCAATAAGAGCAAAAATGTTATTGTGAAATTGATCCACATGAAAATAATTTCAGTAAAATGAAAATAGAAAAAAATTGGAAGTCATTTATATTGTACAGAAAATTGATCCAAGAGTTAAATAAGTTTGATGAGTTAGTTCCAGATGTAATTTAGCCATGAAAATATAGCAAGTTTATTAGAATCTTGATTAAAATAGTTAAGTCATCCCCTTGTTTTAATACTTGGGATGGCTTTAATCACACTTAGAATGAATTCTGAACTCTTTACCTGAATAGTACGTGATTTGGCTCTGGCTGACCTGTTTGGTGACATGGTTTTACATTCATTTCTACCTAAATAACCTCAAGTCACAATAGCTTCTTTCTGTTCTTTAAAAGAGTCAAGTTTATTCCTATCCTTTACACATGCTATTCCTGCTTCCTGGAATGCTGTTCCTCATTTTCATTCTGTTCTCAGTGCAAATGTCACCTCCTCCAAGAAGCCTTCTCTGAACACCCCAACTAAAATAACTCCCACAGTCACTCCCTGTTCATAATGCTTGTAATGATCTGAAATCATTTTGTTTATTTGTTTACTTGTATTTCCGTCTCTCTCAAAAAACTGTAAAGTCTGTAACATCAGGGGCTCTGCATTCTTGTCCACTGCTGAAACCCCATGGGGTGGGGGTATTCAACAAATGAATTCCTACCTCACATTCCAACCAAAGATGGCTCACTGTCCACTAATATCCATTCTTCCTGAGATTGCTTCAAGGCACATGCCGCCTGGGTAGACACTGAAATGTGCTTCCTAGAGCCCTTTCCAAGGAGGGGCTGTTGCCCCGCTATGGGGAGGGCAGACAGCAGGCAGGTTTTATATCCACACCTTCAAGGTCGTCCTGTCCTCACCTAAGCTTGTGCCCTTCCTGGGATAACCTGCATCTCGGGACTGAGGGAGGCAGAGGTATAAAAGTCGAGACATTTCAGCCCAACATGGGTCAACTCTGCTGGGCAATTCTTTTGCCCATTTTTAAACTGAAATATAGTCAGTTTCCAATGTTGTGTCAATTTTTGGTGTACAGCGTAATGTTTCAGTCATGCATATACACGCATATATTCCTTTTCATATGCTTTTTCATTCTAGGTTACTACAAGATATTGAATAGAGTTCCCTGTGCTATACAGAAGAAACTTGTTGTTTATCCATTTTATATATAGTAGTTAATATCTACAAATCTCAAACTCCTAATTTATCCTTTCCCACCTCCTTCCCCTTGGGTAACCATGTTTGTTTTCTATGTCTGTGAGTCTGTTTTTGTTTTGTAAATAAGTTCATTTTTGTCTTTTTTTTTAAGGTTCCACATATAACTGATAGCATATGGCATTTTTCATTCTCTTTCTGGCTTACTTCACTTAGAATAATGATCTCCAGGCCCATCCGTGTTGCTTCAAGTGGCATTATTTTATTTATTTTTATGGCTGAGTAGTATTCCATTGTATACATGTACCACTACTTCTTTATCCAGTTGATGGGCAATTCTTATTCCAAAATTTCCTACCAGGTTGGCCAAAGCATCACTGTGTGACTTCTAGCTGCCTGATTCTCCTTCATACTTCCTTCTACAGGTGTTGATCCCCAACACCCATCTTCCACCCCAAATACCATCTCAGCATCGGCTACTGGAGGACTCAACCTGTGACAGCACTCAGCTAAATTCTTACATTATTCTTCATTCCTTGCAGCTGAATGTGCTCAGCTGAGCATGTTACTGTCTGTGGAAATGATGTATAAAACTTCTGTCTGATTTCCTAGAAGCTAACTGCCTGCCCCTTTCTCTCTCTGGCAGCTGCGACACAGACATGATGGTGCTGAGCAAGCTTTGACCATGTAGATCAGGGAGGAATGATGGAATGGAAGGACCCTGGTTCCTTTGACAACTTCATGGGGCAAAAGCCTCCACCTGCACTAGACTAACCTACCTCTGGATGGTGGCACACAAACTAAATAAACTATTTTGTTTGATAAGCTTATACTTTGTGCCTTCCCTGACTCCCTGCCCTGTTTTAGCCACTTAGCTTATATCTTAATTAATATGGCTTGGAAGAAATTCACCTCTTTTTGACACAGAGTCTTGGGGATCCATTTATTCCAAAGTGTCCTTTTGCATTCAATTAGATCCAAGACTCAACACTCCAGGACTGAGCTCTGAGTACCTAGAGACACCTTCCCTATTGTGCCACTCCTAATCTTTCCCTATGTGGACCTATTTCCAACCAATTTCACTCCTCAATCTGTCAGCGTAATGGTGATCACCTACCTGACCCTTGAGTCCCCACCACCTCTTATCTCTGGGCTTCCCTCACACTGTTGGCCCCCCCTGCACCCCGATGCCACTGTTAGGATACATTTACTGAAAAACAAGAACTTTGGATGAACTGCAAGTCCCTGAAGGTCTGGCTTCTGTCCGTCTTCAGCCTTGGCTCACCATAAACTGGCTCGAATTCTTTGGCTCTAGTTTTTATCATCCTTCTCTGGGTTCCTTCAACATACCACAGGGACTTTGCATATCTTATTCCAAATCATTTTGCTCATTTACTTTTCCTGTTCACCATTGTATCTACAGTTCCTAGCACAGTTGCTGACCAAAGAAATAAATCAATATTGCCTTAATTTCATAAAAATATTCACTGTAGTTCCTATCACCATAAATCATCTGAACACATAGCTTCCTCAAACCCTACTTGCCATACTAACACCTATAACACACATGTGAGGCGGACTAGCATGGTGGCTACGGATTTAGGAGCAAAATTTCTGTTTCGGTCAAATCTCTGTTTCTGCATTTAGTGCCTGGGTGAATTCAGGCAGCTGATGTAAACTCTGTGTGCCTTGGTTTTGTTTTAACCTGTAAAAGAAGGCTGCTCATACTAACGAATTTTTTACAGAATCTACTCAATTCATAGCCACATGAATATATCATTTCTTAAGAATCTACCCTTTCCTTGCATCCTAGGTTGTGTGAAAGGATCCTAATATGGCACGATGGGAGTAAACAGGGTTCTAAATGGGTCTGTACATTCTGTTCTGAGTAAGCTGAGTCAGTGAAAGAGTTAGGACCGTGGTTGTTTAGATTATTCTCACATCACTTCCATCTAGAGTGGCCGTGTGGATTCCAGAAGGTGATGCTGGTGGAAGTGCCACGTATAGGATTTGGTACATAGTAGATGCTCAGGAGATGTTTGCGAATCTGCATTTCAGTAAAGAGACCTGCTTGCTATTAACTGAGCTCAACTGGCGGGGGTAATTCTGGCCGACTGAGTTCCCTGGGGAGCCCCAAGCATTGTTAATGGAAGAAACCCACAGTTCCATGAGACGCTTGTATTGTATGAATTTGGCAAATGCTTCATCAATTCACAATTCCTAGTTTTATTAAATCAATTTGAATTTTAATGAAAAAAAATCTAAACCCAAGTGATTCCTGTCTGGGGGAGAAAATAGTATTTCTATGCAGGTTCAGGAGCAGGAGGCCAGAATTTCCCCGGAGGTTAGAATCCATCGACTTACAGAGCAGGAAGTTTAAGAAGGATTATCTTCGACACAGAAATGGTGAGTTTGTCATAAATGGGAAAATGTCACCTGAAAGACATGGTAGGATGTAAACAAAATGGGCCCATAAGTAGGAGGAAGCCGGGGCTGGGCAGGGCTGGGACATTTCGCCCAGCTACAGGTAGACCTCTCCCCCCGCCCCCGCCCCCGCCCCGGGAGGGTTGTTAATAGAATCCATCAGCTTGGGAATTTGAGCTTGTTTCTGAAGGTGACCCCGTCCAAGAGCAACAAAAGCAGAAAGACCGCCCTTGGCCGTCTAAAGGATGCGTGATGTTGCTTCTGAGGTGGGTGGATGGTGCTTCAGACTCTTCGGTCTCCAAAGCTAATGCCAGATATTACTCAGGAAGGTTTTGGTCCCAAGCAATTAAGCGCCAAACCAAACTGCCTCAGGCAATAAAATATCTGGCTGAATTAACTGAAAAAGACCAAGGGTAGGGTTTTAGGAATAGCCATGCTATTAGCTAATCTCAGATGAGGCCCTTAGGAACTGTGCCCTTTCTTCTCTCGACTCAAGTTTTCCCAACATTGGCTTTAATCACAGGCATGTTCCTGCCATGTGGTCACAAAGTTGGTCACAAGCAACTCCAGAGGTTCAAGTCAGTATCCTGTCAACCTAATAGTCCCAGCATGAAGACAACATCTCTTCTTGGTCAACATCCTGTGGTAGCTCTGAGAGTTCATGTTAGTGGTCCAGCTTCGGCCCCGTGTCTATCCCCTAGTGACTGTGACAGGGGATTGTGGCGGGCTCTGATTGGCCAGCTTGGGTCATGTGTTCGCCCCAAGAGCTAGAACCTGCACGTAGCCAATCCCATAATAAAAGACACCGTCATAAACTGAGGTTGGGCAGTTCCTCACAGGATGATTGGGGTGCTAGTACCTTCTTCAGGGAAGAACGCTGTGGTCAGGAATTCCAGTGTCCGGGGCAAAGTGAGAATCAGGATCTGAGTCAGGAGATGAACCGTTAAAATTTAGAATAATATGGTGAAAATAAAAGTCTATGTTTGCTGGATACATATGAAAATTTAGGGAGGTGGGTATATCTCGGGTGGGTATAGCCTGTGCTTAGTGTGCACAAGGTCCTGGGTTCAATCCCCAGTACCTCCGTTAAAATAAATAAATGAATAAATAAATAAACCTAATTACTTGCCCCCCATAAGAAATAAAAAATAAACTTATTACGTCTCCCCCCAAAATAATAATAATAATGATAATGATTTTTTTAAAGAAAATTAATCTTATTTACCACTGTATCCCCAGTATCTCTCTTTGTGCCTGGTCCATAGTAGGTATTCAATAAATATGGTTAAATAATGACTAAAATATATTGTAACAACAAGTACTACTATTAATATGGTGATAATAACAGCAATGTATAAGCAATCAATTAAGCCAAATATTCAAGAGAAGCAGCCAATTGCTACGTAACAATTACATAATACATAAATATGTATTGAGTGATTTCTATGTGCCAAGCACTGTGCTAAGTGCTTTATTTCCAGTATCTATTTACTCTTCACAACAATCCTAGAAAAGCAAGACTTCCATTATCCCTGTCCTGCCAATGGAACTCAAAGAGAGTCAGTTATTTGCTCAAGGTTGTTGGATTCGTTAATCTGGACTGTACCAAACAGCCCCCAAATTTCAGGGTGCAGACATCATGAAAGTAATTTCTTGCTCATTTCACATCCAGGATGGCGGGATAGGGCAGTCATTCAGGCACCAGGGTTCCTTCCATTGTGGGGCTCTCCCCTCTTTCAAGGCTGTGTTCTGCTCTCTATCATCCAGTAGATGAGCAAACAGAGAGGACGTGGAGAAAGTTCCCTGGCTGTTGACCAGCATGACTGTCGAGGGCACATGTCACTGCTGCTCAGCTTTCATTGGTAGAATCAGTCACGTGGCCCACCTGGACCCCAGGAGGGCTGGGAGTGTAGTCTCTCTGTGTGTCAGGGAAGTGGCATATTATGTGTTGGTGACACAAAAGTCATATGCTCAGCCACATCCCCGACAGCCCCACCATGCACAAGTCGCTCATGCACACACACTCAGGCACACAAGCACTTACACTTGTCTTTCCACTGGGGAGTGATTCAAATTCTCTTTACTTTGGCCTCACCTTCACTTTCTTGCTGTATCTCTGCTCTGACCTCTGCCTGGACTCCCCCCAACTGGTTGGAGGGAACTTTGTAGGAGATCCCTGGGCCAGAATGACCACAAGCCAAGCATTCACGTGGGAACTGGAGGCAAGGCGTTGATGACCTTGGCTCTTCATCTCAGCCAGATTCCACCTGCAGAAAATCTCGCTGCTGCAGCAACCCCAAAGCTGAAATAATTTGATGATTTGATTCTAAGGAGATTCAGTGATATTAGCTGAGTGAATATGAAATATGCCTTCTAAAACCATCCCTCTTTCCAATCTCTTTGATCATTAGATTTGTTCTTAATCTCACACACAGACATTCTGATTTTTTTTCTTTTCGGCAGGTTAATTAAACCTGTCTTTAATTTTTTTCTTTTTCCAATTCTGTCTGAGCGCTGGGGAAAAGATCTGAGTCTCTAATCTCTGGTGGCCTTTGTCATGGAATATTCCAGACATTTGGAGCCATAACCATCCCCTCACTGAATGTGAGCTCCCCAGCACCGCTCATTTCAGGGCTGCCAGAACTCATACCTCATTGCTTTAGTAACTCTAACTTCGGGGGAGGGACAGTCACGTAACAAGAAAATTGAACAATAAAAATCTCGGGAAATTGGCTATTTAAGCATTCAAAGTAATTGATATTGAAGAAAAAGTATGAGAAACTAGAATTATACGCACACAATCTACTGCCCATTAGTTGGGACGTCCACATAACCCTAATCTAAAATTATGAGGGTTCATTACAGATGCAATCAGACACAATCGTCTTCATGCCATATATCAAAAGTCCACGAGCTCACAAAATCCCCCTTGTGTTTGTGTCCCTACATTCCTAAAGCAAAAGATCTGATTTTTTTTTTCATATTAGGTGTCAATTTCTAGGGCATTGTGTCCTAGAATTTCCACATTAAATACAAGACTTAGAAAAGTATTAAAAACATAGAAATACCATCTAGATAGCTGGTAGTAAAAATATGAGGAGTGATGCCCTTAAAAGGCCAAAAAAAAAAAAAAAAAAGGTTAAGAAAAGGAAGAAAGAAAGCCTCTCTATATTTATGGCCGGAGGAGGCTGTTGGAAGAATTCTTTCCCAGCTCAAACACACACCGTGGCTTCCCATGTTTGCTCTGAAAGGTGGTTGGTCAGCATACACCATGGTGCTTGCCTAATCTCGGCCTGAATCTCAGCGAACAGAGGAAAAACAAAACCCGAAACGAAACAAAACAACTAAAGCGTGGAATCTGAGCAGAAGCCAGAGAAGCTTCGATCCACTCAGTGCTCCCAGCCTCCAATATCCCCTCTGTAACCTTGCCTTCATCCTGCCTCTCCCACCCCTGGCTGCTCCAGTCTGAAGGTTTGCCAGCCTCCGGTGGCAGAGAAGCCCTCTCTGAAGCTTTCACATCCTTCTTCGGGTACCTCCTCGGTGTATTTTTTCTCTCCCACCTTTCATGCTGGGAGCACCAGTGGCTTTTTATCTGTTATGTTCACGGCACTTGGCTCAGCTCGGTGGAGGCGCTGTCACACTCCATTGTCCCTGTCTGTTAGGGTCTCTCTCTCCTTTGTTGAGAGGTGGGCTCAAAGCCAGGGGCTGAGTTTTATTCACAGCTGCAACCCTAGTACCTAGTACACGTAATTATATGTAATAGTAGAACACAAAATAGTTACAGTCTGGACTGAATGGATCTCATTCATTCATTCATCATCTGTTACTCAGTAGATCTTCAAAAGGTGCTGTCAGTACCTTCCCTTCAATGTCTAGCCCACTGATTTTCAAAATGTGGATTGCAACCCAATAGCAGGTGACGAAATCATCTTAATAGGTTGCAAGTTGGGTTAAGGGAAAAAAATTAAATAGAACAGTGTGAAATAGGAGAGGGCAGAGTCGGCTAGACTAGGCTAGGTTAGGGCAACATAGGATAGAAAATGTCAGAGTGTTAAGCATTATTTCTTTAAAAAATATAAATTGTATCTACCCATGCATATGTAAAAATATAAATATATACATACACAAGTATGTGGGGGGGGTCCTCTGGGTCACGACCTAAAAGCTCTGAAAATTCCTGATTTAGAGCATCTAATTTATGCTACCCTTCTGGTAGCAGAAATAAGTAGAAGATGACAGTGTATTTTGTCAAGCTACTATGACCATCAAGAAGTTCAGAGTCAAATTTTCAACACCAATAAGGCAGGTTAATTAGCCCCCATGAACTGCTTGTTTGTGTTCTATTTTTAGCTGTTGGTCTTGACTCTCCAACCCATTGTATATTTTCCTTGGTTCAGAGACATACTTATGTACAGATTTGTTAAAAGCCGCTCTAATGGAACTGCCCAGTGACCCGTCTTCCACTATAGGCATGCTAGTTTTATATAGGGGTTACCATTGGCCCCCCCAATCTCAGTCCATATTGTTCAGATTGGAAGGACCATCCCCGCCCCTCCCAGGACCTAGAAGTCCTTACATAATCCACGCATACTTCATTTGTGCATAATCCATGCATCCTTTAGTCCTTCTTGATTGGTTTATGTCCAGTCACGTCACTCCATTTGATCCAGTGAGATCAAATTCCGGAATTTGTGCTGAAATCTGGGGGAGTTTCTTCACAGGACAATAAGACCGGAGTTCCAACAGGCCACATCATGGAGAGAGCTTATCTAAGAAGAGCCCTGGCCGAAGAAACACAGACCCCAGAAACAGAAGGCGTTCAGACAACACATGCAATGCTACAAGCAGCCATGGCCGAGGCCAGGCATAGTTCCTCCCTCAGAATTAAGCCTGTCTGAGCTGACCTTCTGTTTGTTACAACTGAAACAACAACACAGTCTGGCAAACACAGCCACCTTAAGATTTGCGTAAAACGTGGTACATTTGTATGGTTGTCCCCAACTGTTCGCTTTTCCTCCCTGAGAGGGGAGTACCTCTCCGCCCCTTGACATCTGATGCGCTGTTTGTGTTGGCCTTGAGGGAAGAGTCTATTTCCCCTTGCCTTGGACGTCAGACTTGGTCATACGAATTGCTTTGGCCAATGGAAAGGGAGAAGTGGCCAGATTCCAGGAGCAAGCTAGAGCTTTGAACATTCTTGTATGAGCTTTCCCTCTGGCACCAGGAAGACACATCCCAGATGCTCCTTCAGCCCAGGTCCTGCCATGTGAAGACAAATGACACAGAGCCAAGCCGACCCACAGCCAACCACGTATAGCGTAAGCAAGAAATAAACTCTTGCTATTGTAAGTCATTGGCATTTGGGACTCCTTTGTTTTCACAGCCATAAATAACTGATTTATATTGCCTTTATCACTGCCTCCACCCCTGAAAGTCATGTTCCAACATACAATTGTAAGGGGACGCACACTCACACACATGCCCACATATCCGAACCCCTTCAAGTTCTTCTCACTGATGCTTCACAAGTAGACCTGAAACAGAAGAAACATTTCAAAATCTTCTGTGCTGATTCTAGAGTGACAGAGTGGATAGAAGAAAACGCCGTGGTCGACGTGGTAAAACAGATGACACCACCTAGCCTGGAAGCCTGGCTTGGGGAAACGGCTGCCGTGGTTAACCAGCAGCATGCAAACTTTGGGCGAGAGCAGGGCGCTGGACAGTGGGGGGCCGGGTTTTAAGAGGTCTGTTCAATCTTTGATCAGAAGCAGAGAGGCTCCGGCTCCTGTGGGGCTGTCTGTGATTGGAATGAACTTTGAATCCATTAACTCAGCCGCACTGTTGTAGATACTTGCAAGTCTGCTGGCAGACAAGACACAAGGTTCCTGCTCTCATGATTGAAACAGAGGCAGAACCATGTGATATGCAAGAAACAAATACATTTGATGACTTCGGGATGTGCTAAGAGCTGTGAAGAAAGGGGCTGAAGTGATAAAGAATGTGGCGGTGAGGGGTGGGGAGTCCCTGTTGACAGGAGCTGTTCTGGTTAAGGACGGTTAGAGCTGAATGAGGAGGAGGAGGGAGATGGGGAGGGAAAGAGTGCTCCATGGGGAGGGATCAGTAAGGGCAAAGATGCTGTGGGAGAGAACGCTAGTGTTTACCAACATCTGTGTTTCTCCTCTTTCCTGCACACATCACTGAACTCTGTCTCCCATCCCCTGCAGTGGGTCAGGACTGCATCGCTGAGTCCTGACCAATGGCATGTGGGTGGAAAGGGTATTCACTATTTCCAGGGCTGGCCATTACAAACTGTCCAACGTTCCTTCCTGTTCCCCTGGGGTCACCAGCTAATGTAGCCCTCAGGAGCCACGTGTTGAAGATGACAGAACCTCTGTCAACCCTTCAGCCCCTGAAGGCACGCCGCTGCCCCCTCCTCCACTGATTTTATGGGACAGAGATGAGAGTGAGCATCTTATTGTGCTGAGTTATTCAGCTCCTGGGGGATGTTTATAAGAGTAGCTGGTGATAATTATCCTGTCTCACAATACTCCGAGGCAGGAAAGAACTTCCATGGTCTTTGAATAGAAAGAATGCCTGTGTGGTTCCTAGAAACCCTACCCTGCTCTCATGAGCAGAGCAAGGGACATGCTCTAGTGCCCTGCTCCCTCCAGCCTCTTCAGCAAGGGGGTCACTGTGCAAACCCTGTCATGAGCTTCACTCAAGGCTGAGATACCACAGGCAATAAACCCATTTGTTGGATGAAGAAACGGAGTCCCAGAAAAAAAATCTGGGTTTCCAGCTTCTTTAAAGACCTTGAGAAATTTAGCCGCATTATACCAACATTTCTAGATGGTTAAGAGTAGGTGGGAGCTGGTGTGTGGTTGCCTGTCTCACTCCCCCAAAGGTTCATCACAGTCTCCTTACTTTATATTCCTCTGACCCTCTGTGTATTTCATTCTTTGCATTTATTTAACAAACACTTATACAGCACTTACTATGTGCCAGGGCTATTCGATGAGCTTCGCAGATATTGACTCATATAATTACCTTAACAACCCTACGAAAGGGCTACTATTATTATACCCAGTTGACAGATGCCAAAGGTCACGCAATTAGCAAATGATCGAGCAGGGATTTGAACCCAGGCATTTTGGTCTTCAAATTTCAGCTTTGGGTTGGAAAAGTGCTCTGTGTGTTATCTCAAATGACCCTCTCTCCAGCTTGTCATTTCAGAGCTCTCAGAGTCCCAGGGTCCCAACGAGCTGTCCTTGTTCGTTCTCCCAACTCTTCAGCCTCCGACTACAGTGCCATTCATAGTGACCCCTCTTTGAAGCACACCAGGGAAGTGCCTGGTGAGAAATGAGTTGTGACTGTTTTCCCCCAGAACCCAAATATTTAGGCTCTTCTGAGAATTGCCTTCTGTGGAATACACAGCATCCTATGGAACGGTTTAGTCTCAGTCTCCAAGCTTTGCAGAAAAAAATGTCAGGGGAACTGAACTGAGAGGTTAACTGAATTGGTTTTCCCACCCAGGGCAGAAACTGCCACCATCACATCCCTAACAAAGAAACTGCTCTGTCTCCCCTGGAACATGCTTCCGTGCCAAGGAGCCCATGGCTTTCCCATTTTGAGACAGTTTGTAGGAATTGGAAGCCTTTCACTGAAATAAAACCTGCCTTTTTGTAACTTGAACCCATTGGTCTCGCTTCCATCCCTTGGTCCTTATGGAATTAAGCAGCTCAATTCTCTAGCTCTCTCTGTCTTTCTTTTTTCCTATTCCTATTTCTCCTCCTCCTCTTCCAACTCATCCTACCATTTACCAAGTGTCAGGCACTGTCCTAAGACTTTGCCTTTATTATTCTGTTTCAATTCTCATATTAGCAATATGAGGTTGGTGCAGTGAAGGTTTGCCACTCTGCCAACGAGGAAACTAAGATTTAAAGAGGTTAACTGAGAAGTTACTGAGAGGTTAACTTGTCCTGGATCACCCAGCTAATAAGTGGAAAAGCCAATCTCTTACTAGAGAGCTAGTATTCTTGCCAACCACTGTGTTAGGATTGAGTTTAGGTTTACTGATATTGGATGGCTTATGATCAGGGACCCAGGAGTGCCCAAATTGAAACATGGCATTTCCCTCTAATTTCTCCACCAAGATGCACAAATGTAATCAAAAGAGCATTTTGTTAATATTTGCACAAGCGCCAGGTCCCCTAATTGTTGTATTGAAAGTCTGAGTTGGATCACTCAGCTTATGCCTAAAGGACCTTGATTCTCCAAACCCAACACCATGTCCTTCTTCATTACTCAAGGTTCTCCAGAGAAACAGAACCAATAGGATATATCTATAACTACACACAGTAAAACTATACACACATATGTATATGTGTATAGTTTTGTTATAGGAATTGGCTCACATAATTACAGAGGCTGGTAAGTCCCACAGTCTGCCATTTGCAAACTGGAGAACCAAGAAAGCCAGTGGTGTAATTGAGCCTGCGTCCAAGGATTAGGGTGCTGACGGTGTAAGCCCCAGGCTGAGTCAGAAGACCCAAGAACCAGGAGCTCTGACGTCCAAGGACAGGAGAAGATGCATGTCCCAACTCAAGCAGAGAGAGCAAATCCACCCTTCGTCCACCTTTGTGTTCCATTCAGGCTTCTCACAGGTTGGATGCTGCCCACCTGCATCTGTGAGGGTGGATCTTCTTTCCTCATCGACTGATTCAAATGCTAATCCGTTCTGGAAACACCCTCACAGACACACGCAGAAACAGTGTTTATGTGCTATCTGGGCATCCCTCAGTCAAGCTGACATATAAGATTAACCATCACGCCCTTCTTCCCCTAAATCGAAATATTAGAAAAACAGCCTCTTGTAAGACTGCCAGCTGGTTTTTCTGCACCTGTCCTCCCCATCCACTCTTCAGCTCTCCACGCCATGCCTGGTACTCTAGGAGGTCAGACCTACAGGATAGCATCTCCCAGACTCTCTTACTGACCCTCTGCCAGTGGAGTTCAAGTAAGGAAAGGCACTTGCAGGAGCTCAGAGAGTGGGAGAAGAGAGACACTGAGGTATTTTCCTCCGCTTCATCCCTGCTTTGGTGCCTTGGGACTTGTCGAGGTTCCGCCCATCTATGGCTCCTGAGGGGCAGCCCCTGCTCCGTGGCACCGTGTCCGGTGGAATGCCGTAACACCGTTGTCTCACCTTGCACTTTCTGGCTTGGGGGGGGGGGGCAGTGTTGGTTTCCCATTCTGCTAGCCCCTTTATGCCTCGTTATCTCGTGTGGATTCCCTTTGCCCTGCCCACACCTCCGTGAATAACCTCTTTATTAAAGATCTGAACCATCTGAGTGGAATTCTACATCCTATCAGGACCATGATAGGTCACACACGGAGTCTCTGTATGAAAGATAGGGCCAAGTCCCCGAAGCAGCCCAGAACTGACTTGTCCATTCATTGATATCGAGCCAGAAAGAGAGAATGACAGGGTCCCAATGGGATCCTTGACTGAGCTTATGCATTTAGACCTGAGGAGTGCTGAGAAGAAGAAAGAGCATCACGCATAAGCCGTGCCTGTTGCAGCACAATGAGCCCACCTACCTGCAACCACAGACTGATCAGAAGAGCAACCTCTGCTGCTTTGGGCAGGGGTGCAGAGCAAGAAGGTGTGTAGAGGCCAGTCCAGGGGAGAAAAGTCAAAAATCCCCCCACCTTGTACGTTATGTTTTCTCCACGACAATTCTTTGAGCCGTAATATATTTATGCTAAACTAGACCCATTGACTAACTGATTAACTGATTGTTGATCGAGTCTAGTACCTTCTACTGCTCTTCATTTGACATGGATTCTGGTTGCCTCACCACTTTTCCTTCACATGCTCTGAGTCCTTTTGAAGGCCTGCCCACAGAATAAGAATAAGATGCCAGGTCAGTGGGGGCAAGGGACAAGGGCAAGGGAAGATCTCCTTTCTCAATCTGAGCTCAGCCTGTCCTTGTTCGTAGTAAGTCTGCGGGGTCAAAACATCACTCTCATGACTCAGAATGTGTTTGGGGGTGAATGGGATCTCCAGATTATTTGTTGAGATGTGAATTACACCTAAACCGTGTTTCCTAACAATAGTACAATTGTGTGCTTGCATCCTGTAATTTAGATGTAAATGACGTGCGGAGTGAAAGGCATGAATGACACTTGCATCTTCCATTTGCCTTTCCTGGATGTTCTGCTTGTTCAGATCCTGAGTTTGAGAAATCCCTTCAGTTTACATTCTCATATGAAGGTGAAGCAAGCGCTCACCACGTGTCTGACAGCACGCTGAGTGTTTTATGTTCAGTATTTAATGGAATAAGCATAACCACCTAATGAACTGAACCGACATTACCACCCCCACCACACCCCCCCACCCCACACCTGTTTTACAAGTGATTAGAACAAGCATCAGAGGAATGAGTTGTCCAAGGTCAGAAAGTGGCGGAGCTAAACATCCAGACCTAGACTGGCTGGCTCTAGAGGAGACGCTTTCAATAATTCGGCCACACTGCCTTTCACGAAAATAGAATTTCGGATCCAGAAAAATCCTCTCCTGTCTCAGCTCAGTCCAGGAAAAATCAAATGGGAATGGGGATCAGTGTCCCTGGGTCTTCTCCTATCAGCCAGCCAGAACTATCCAACCTTGAAATCCCTCTTAGTAAGCTCTGAGCCTGTTTTTCTCCAATTTCCAAGGAGTTGCATTTGGCATCCAGTAAATGACCTGAAACTCTGCCATTACTGGTTTCATTTCCACAGCCACCTCGTGAATTTTGAGAAATGGCTGATATGTCCTCCAAACCTTACCCTCTAATCCCCTGGGGATAAGGACGTAAGCCAGATGAAACTCTGTTTCCAAGCCAGGCTTCACCTTCTATACTGTTGCTTCCTGGGATATGACCAACTGACCCACGCTCATTAGTTACAGAGACGCTGGGGCATTCAGCCACCCTCACAAATGCCGCCAGGGCAGAGAGGAGAGAGGCCCTGAATAAACAACCAAACACGGGGAAATGTTTCATTCATTGTGTATTGCTCCAATGATGTGCGTTGCCATGGTGACCTCTGATTATTTTTGAACTGGGAGAATTAATCCTATTGAATTTTTCTGTCCTAATAACTTAAGAAATTAATTTTCCATTTTATAAAATTCAAATTGCACAATCTCACCAACCAAGGTTTTAGCAAGTTAAACTAATCCATCCAATTGCATTCTGGGCTCAGAAACATTGTTTTCCAGATGGGAAAGGGCAGGATCTGGCAGCAGACAGGCAATGCTGACGGCACTCTTGCTCTGATAGTGGGTTCGTCTTTACTTACAGAAAGCTGAGGCTCTTGTAGAGTTGTTAGAATCTTCCAGAAAGGGCAAGGCAGGCTGAGACACGTTGAGCTTTATTTTCTCTTGCTTATAGATTTTCAAACCTGCCTAGTCAGCCTGAGTGTGTATCAACACCTCCTTTCTTCACTCCAAGCTCACTCCTGAGCTAGCTTCTGGAACAGAGCCAGAGACCTATGAATGGATGAACCTCAGTGTTAAGTTTACTCAACTAGACTCTGGACTTGGGGGACTCAGAGACCATCTTTTGTTCTGCATCCATAATATCCTTTATGAACAACTTTGGCCCAAGGCAGCTCAGCTACCTCCTAATAAAAGAACAGTCATGTTGTTCCTACATTTCTCCCTATCCTCAACCATTTTAGCTATAGGAGTTGTTATTCTGCTTTGGTCTCTGCCCTATTGTCCAGTACTCGCTTCTACCGTGAATTTTACCATCATAAGGACTGACACCTCTTGCCTTAGACTGTCTCTTATTTGCTACCTGCTTGAGGATTAGAAACACGCTACGAGATTTTTCTGGGCTCTTTAATCAGTTATGTTCCTGACGGCTTGCTCTCAGCTTTTTCACCGCTGGGCCTTGTCCCTGGTTCAGAACGATGATGGAGACTCTTGGACCCTTGGGACACAATGCGTCATCAACCTTGAAGAGAATCCAGAGTTGGCCTTTGCAAATTGACCATCTCCTCCAGATCTGATTCTGCACGAGTATATAGGTCTTTCCTGGGCTCCAGGTTTACCCTCTTGCCACCTGCCCTGTTGCCATAATCACCATTATTTCCCCAAAAGAAGAATGATATCTGAACAAAATCCACACTGTTGACAGTTTCAGACCCAGCTCTTTTGGTTTTTAAAGAGCAGAAACACTTTCAATACTGCTCATGAAAGTGTTGCATTTTATGGCAAGGTGGCTTGGGGTGGGGCTCACGGAATCATGGCAGGAATCACAACGGATCAAGGTTTTCAGAAAAAGGAGCTATTGGGACTGAAGCATCTCAGTCTTTCCTGTTGACAATTTCTCTACACTGATTGGTTTCCTCTGTTCATTCATTCACATAGTGAGTGTCCCTTTCAACTTTGACTCACATGTGGTCCTTAAGTGGCCACTGAGGCAGATGGGCACTTTTGCTCATGTTGACTCCATAATGACTTTTTAAAATTCTTTTCAAAAATCATTTAAAATATTTTAATATTTTATTTTATTGTTTTAATTGAAGCATAGTCGATTTACAATGTTGTGTTAGTTTCTGGCGTACAGCATAGTGATTCAGTTCTACATATATAAATTCCTTCTCTTATTCTTTTTCATTATAAGCCATTACAAGGTACTGAATATAGTTCCCTGTGCTATACAGTAGGAATTTATTATTTATCTATTTTATATATAGTAGTTAGTATTTACAAATCCTGAACTCCCAATTTACCCCTCTCCACCTTCTTTTTAACTCAATTCCCAAAATCTACCTTAGAAGAGGATGTGGACAAAGTAGACAATGGCCACTGAGGACAGTGACTTCCCTGTTCTACTTCCCATCCTGAGAACACAGGGATGTGGGTCAAGTTGGGCACTGACCAAGTCAGAGGTCCTTAAAAAAGAACGACCAAGTCCAAGGCCTTGGTGGATTACACATCTTAAAAAACATAGGAGCTGAAGGACAAAATCTGAACCCAAAATACAGTAATCAGGAATATTAGAGCAAGAGGTTTTGAGAGAGTGGCCCTGATAGGTTCTGTCTGATGCTGGTACCCTAGATAATGATACAGGAACTGGAGGACTCGGCTGCCAGGTCCCAGCTCCTCACAGGACCAGCACTGGGGTTAATGTTTGCCAATCAGGCTTCATGAAAGTTTAAGTTAGACTTTCCCGTAGACCCTTTTTATTGCTCCTGGGCTCTCATTAGCCTGATAGACCACCTTCTGTGATGTCCAGATATTGTGACTGTTTCTTTAAGCTACCTCTTCTCAGTGACTCTTAACCAGACTCTGTAATTCAGGTAAAATCATTCAGGAGAAGGAGAAGGAGAAGGAGAAAGTTAGAGAGGCCAATGAGACTAACTTTGGCCTCAAACCAACGTGGGCGATGTGGACACCAATGTACACACCACAATGGGATCAGAGGTTTGCTTAAGATGCTGGTGGACAGGGAAGAGGAAGCGACTTCCTGGGAGATGCTGGGAAAGTTTAACTGAAGAGGTGACATTTGAATTGGCACCTAAAAGATGGAAAACAAGAGCGCGTCAGTTAGACGAGGCAGGAAAGACATTCTAGGTTAAAAACAACAACTTACACAACAGCATGGCTCTGTGAAAGAACATGACAGTTATTAAGCAGGACCCTTTTATCTGGAAGTGACAGAAAACCCAGTTCGAACTAGCTTCAACAACAACATGACACACCCCAGATAAAAGGGGGCCCACTGGTTCACGGAATGGACGCAGTCGGGAATGTATTTGGTTTGGGAATGACTGGGTGCACGTGCTCAAGTGATATCATCAGAAACTTCTGCCTCCCTCCGTCTGTCTGTCTCATGTACACGGACACACTCATGCTAACACGCAGAATTTCTAAAGCCTTTTCTCCTCACCTGTTCATGCTCTTTTTTTTTTTTTTTTGCATATTTCTTGCTTTTCTTTCCCCACCATCTCTTCTATTCTTAGGCAGTCTTACCTGTGCATAGATGCGTGCACACACACACACACACACTCACACACACACTTCTCATCCTGTGATCTTTTTCACAACCATCCTGTCTGCTTCATAAGTGATTTTCATGCACAAAGACTCTCCTCACTTTCTCTGTCTCCCTTTCCATCTCTCATGCTGCCTCTTTCCCTCTGTTGTTTAATTTTTCCTTCCAAAACTCTCTTTCCTATGCAGTGATTCTCAACTCCTTATGGGGCATTTGGAAATGAGAAGGGACGATAATTGTGTGTTTCTCTCTCTTTATGTCTGTCTCTTTACCAAGATACCCCTCTCTCCTCCCTCCCCCCATTTACCCAGTTCAGTCCCGTTAGACCTTTCTCTGATAAATAACCAACCGACGGAAGGTGTAATGAAGCCAGCGCTGACCACAGCCCCCAGCTTTCAGCAGGAAAAATGATGCTGAGAGGCTTTTCCAGCAACAGCCAGGCACTTACTGCTGCTCCTGAGTGTCTCTTTGCTCTCACTGTATCCACAAGTTAATATCAACAAGAGCTAAAACAGAGACTTTGGAAGAAAACATAACCCTGCAGTCAGATAGGCTTACAAATAATTGTTGAAAGGCGAGGGGGAAAGAAAGGTTTAAACTTGCAGCTCTCTTTGGTGCAAACCCTCTTCTGGTGCGGCTCTACTTCCTTGCCACTGGGACTCAAGTTTGACTTTCTTAAGCTTCAAAATTACCAGTCAGCGTGGAGGACATTTGGAGATGACTCTTGTCCGCTCTCACCGTTGGCCATTCCATGGATTTTCTACGACCTCCCATTCTCCAGGCTACAGCCCTAGAAGCCCAGGAAATGGATGTGCCCAGAGCTGATGGGGGTCTCGGTCTGTTGATGTATGTGTCTACACATTGTTGCAGTGTACGAGCATCTGGGTCCTATCTGTGTACACGCCCTGGGGTCTCCAGCTGTGTCCCGGTGTCGGTGGGGCTCAGAAGAAGTGTTCCTGAAAATATCTGTATGTGCTTCTTTGCCTGGGCTTTTGAATGAGTCTGAGTGTTTGTGTGTGAACATCTATTTGACTTTTCATCTAACTGGGGACACGTTGTTTTGAAACTCAATATCAAAGATATGGAGATTATTTCTTGCTTTGGAACATCTATTCTGCCAGGGGTGGATAATCAAAATGTAATAATAATTGGATCCTTTAACCTCTTGTGAAAGAAAAAAATCAAGAACTGCGCTCTTGGCATCCCCACCTTCAGAGAACTCGGGTGCTGGCTCAGGAGAGAACCATAAGCAGCGGGCAAGATTCATCTGGGCTTCCCAAGACACACTTCTAGATGTTAAAAGTGACACACAGTGAGACTGAATAAAGGGAGGGTCTCGGGGGAGCAGCGCTGGGCATGGGGAGAGAAGGGGGGTTCGCCTTTACTGGGGGGGGGGGGTTCTTTTTGTCTTACCGTTCAGAGAATGCCCTTTCTGTTTTCCAAACAGAGGATTAGAAGCAACATTTTCAAGGTCAGCCACAGCACAACAAGACCCACGCTTCCCTTTGAGGCTTGTTATGTAGAATCTGCTTGAAGTTCATGTTCCTCTGGGGGTTGCCTTCAGAGAGCTTGCCCGTGTGTGTGTGTGTGTGTGTGTGTGTGTCCAGGTATAAATGCATGCACCGCTCTGAGTGGCTGTACCTGACTCTGGCTGAGACGATGTGCATGAATAAGGATGAGGATGATGCTGTGTGTGTGTGTGAGACTTTGTGTGCAATTTGTCAGACATGTGATTGGCCACGGGAGTACGGCTTCGTGGGTCCCTGGTCGCTAGTGTTAGATCCTTTGTGTGACCCCTCTGCATGACAATGACCCCATGAAGCTGTCTAGTAACCACAACCTGGGCCAAAGTCAGGGCTACAAAGGCACAGACACACAGAGTGATTGATGTGCACACACACACACACACACACACACACACACAGATGCACAAAGGGTTCTTCCCATAGGCACAAGCCACTACCATCTCTGACCCCAAAACACACGACACACAGGGATCTACTCAGCTACAGGATCACTTGCAGAAGATTTGGATACAAAAGTCCAGTTTTCTCTTTCCTATGCAGCGGTTCCCAACCCCCAGCAGGCCTTTGGAAGTGTAGGGGAGGGGGCACTTTTGATGATCACACGACCTGTGGGAGCAACAATATTTCTGTGCCCTGCTCAAAGGATGGTAATTCCCTCAGTGTACCTTATAGCCCCACCCAGAATCAGCTCATCCAAACTCCGAAGAAAAACGCAAAAACGGGCGAACACGCACACAATCAGAATTCCCCAAACACACCCACACGCAGGACAGTCCACCTCATACAGTCATCTAAAACACAGACCGCCAGGACCTGGATAGGATCATACAGTCACAAACAAGGCGAGAAAAATAGACAACCAGTCATAGCAGCACAAAGAGTCAAGCAACACAGACAGGTGGTGGCCAACTCAACTCTACAACTGCAAATGAAGGGGAATTGAACGCTATTTTGCACCTACAATATAGAAAATGTTTGTAAAACTTATCTAACCTAATGCTGTTAATAACTGCTTTTAAAAATATCTCGAGAACAGTGTTTGTTGATTTTTAATGTGCATACGGATCACCATGGAATCTTCTTACAGCAGAGATTCTGATTCGACAGGACTGGGTGGGGTCTGAGAATCTGCATTTCCAACCAGCTCTCGGGGGATACAGATGCTGCCAGTCCACAAGGCTCTAAAACACTCATTTTCAAATTTGGCTACACATTGAGGTCACCCGGGGCGTGGTGTCTAGCTTCCCTCAGAAAATTTGATTTATTTGTCTGGGGGTGTGATGCCTCATCCTAGGGACTTATAATTCTAACGTGCAGGGAAGTTTGGGGACCACTGTTCCAGGGAACCACCCCTCCCTATAACATCACAGCCAGGACAAGGTCATTTCATCTGATACCCTGATGCCTGGTTGTACGCCTCCCACACCGTACTCTCATGCAGCCCCGAGAGGAAGCATCTCACTGATCTGATTCTGATGCTCCCTCCCCGCTTCTATATACCTTGTAAAGAGTGTGGACTTTATTGTACATTTGACAATATGTGAATTTCTCATATAATGGCAGTTTTCAACCTTGGCAGCACATTAGAACCACCAGGGTCCCACCTGCAGAGATTCTAATCCAATGGAACTGCAATTCATGCTTAACAAAACAAACCACATCACATAAAACTAAGAGGGATGCTGTAAAAAGTCTCCAAGGGACCCTGATGCAAAGCCAGGATGGAGACAAACTGACTTACAGTACCAAGCCCCGACCACTCAGCATCAGTTCTTGCGGTCCAACTCCAGCATCCCGCCCACAAGATACCGCCAATGCTCTCACTTCCCCCAAGTCTTTATTCAAATGCTATCATATCAATGAGGCTTTCCTCTACCATCCTCCCCAAGATTGCAACCCCTATGTCTTCCGGCGCAATTTTCTGCTTTATTTTTATAGCACCCATCCCTCTCAGAGGTAATATGTATTTATCATTTAGTCTCTGCCTCACTCCACGAAAACTTAAGCTCCTCTTGGGCAGGGATTTTTGTCTTGTTTTCTTTACTGCTGTATGACCAGAGCCCAGGATGATGCCTGGCACATAGTAGGTCCTCAACAAATGTTTGCTGAATAAATAAATTAAAGAATGAGCGAGCTTCCATGTGTTCATCTACAAAAGAGATGTGACCATGTTCCCGCTTCACTGAGTCGCTACGTCAGAGCAGCTGACACCCAACAGGCACTCAGGACACCTGAGCAGAGGGTGACTCTTGCGTTGTCTCTGTAAAGATCAGAGGGCTGAACAAGCCGAACTCAGCCAACCAGAGTTCCCTGTAAATGAGACAGTGCACCAGCAAATCTCCAGTGCCTGCCTTGGTGACCCAGTGCATTTTAATAAGAAAACAGCATTCATTTCCGCACTCAACTGCACTGGTTGTTAACAGCCAAGGGAGAGAAAAAAAGAAAAGAAAAGAAAATGAAATGCACCTCAGCTATTTTTGCATCCTGGAAAATGTACAGTTTTTTTTTAAATAATAATAAAACCAAAAAAAAAAAAAGCACTCTGTTTAACAAGTTAGATCTCGCTCTTGTCAAAGGAAATATTTTTTTTTTAAGCTGATACTAAACAACCCTCTCGATGCTGTAAAAAGTCTCCAAATGTGAAACTCTTGGAGCTTGAAAAGGTCTGTCTCACCAGCGAAAATGCGTGCAATAATACCCAGAAACAAGCTTCATTAAAAGCTATCTTTAGCATTATCAGCGATTTTGTTATTATCCTGTGTCCTTCATAAAGTGCATCGCAGATCTCTGCTGTGAATTACCAAAGGAGGAGTGAGGGGGGTGGGAAGGGAAGCAGCCCTGGCCCCAGGGAATTGCCCTGCTGGACCGGGAGAGTGAAAGACAATGGGAAGGGAAGGACCTAAGAATTTAAAGATAAATTCAAACCAGGAGCAGCAGGATCTTTAAAAAGAATGATAGTATCGTGCCACTGGGATACACTTCGTGAGTAAAAGAGTTTTATGTGTCTTCCAGATCTCAGAGAAGTGACAGTTGCGAAGTTTCAATAACATTTGAGAGGAGAGCTAAAAACAGAGGTCAAGGGGACCGCTGGGGATTGTGGGAGGGACAGAGGGACTGTCCCTAGTCCTGGAATTAGCCCTTGATCAGTATTTGTTGAATGAGTGCATGAGTGAATGAATGGATACAAATACGAAGCAATGAGCTGCCAAAATACTCTTGCACGCTCATATCTGATATTATACTGGTTGTGTCCTCAAGGGGCATGGGATGCAATTGATGGAGGGTGGGGATGGGGGAGGAAAGAGTCCAGGGCAGCTGAATCCATAAGGTGCAGTTAATTACCCAAAAAGGAGAGGGCTTGGCCATCGTAAGAGACAGCAGAGCAGGTGCAGTGATCAAATCTCCGAGATTGGTCTGAGACGTGTGGCCATTAATCAGCCACATGTTCCCAAGGAATAAAATCAACAGGCAACACTACTTTGCTCCCTAAAGGTCCACCCAAGCCCTGTGTTCCTTGTGAGACTGTAAAGCCACCTCCTGGTGTATGTTAACTAATTATCGGGCACTCACTGTGTATCAGACACTCGCTGTGTATCAGACATTGTGCTAAGAACTTTACATGCGTGAACTTGTTCCTTCTAAGAGCCCTCGAGGAAAATGTGGTTAAGAGCAAGGCTCCCGAAGCATCGGGGTCAGAACCTAGCTCTACCACACGAGCTGAAAGCACCTGGGCACTTACGTAACCTCAGTTTACACATCAGTCAGTGCCTATCTCAGACACTTGTTGTGAGGGTTACGGAGTTAGTCCCCATCTGGCACTCAGAACGTATCTAGCACAGAGTAAGTGCTGTCGAGGTGTTAGGTAACATTGTCACTATCGTGTGGAGGACACTGAGACCCAAAGAGTCTGAGTAAGGAGGCGAACAGCACACAATTATCACGAGGAAGAGCTGGATGACAACAAGGGCGGTTTTGTTTCCCCCACATTCCATCTTCACGCTCTCCATTCATCAGATTTTTACGTCAAGGAAACAAAAATCCGACATCATATAAAAATAGCTCTTGCATCGGCTCTTAAGCTGTTATATCACAGCTTTGAGGAAACCAGGCATGGAGACAGATGGATACTAAGGATTTTTAGATGGCAAAATCTACAGAACTTGGAGCTTGGACTGGGTGCACAGGAAGAATGGAAGAAAGACATCTGCGTGGTTCCTGATCTTTTGGCCTGAATGCCTGGGAAGGAAGGAGAAGGCGTCATTTGGGCCGATGGGCTGGGGAAAGGATGCTAAGAGCTGGGTTAAGCCTCTGACTTTAAACTTGGTGCTGTGCGAGGCAGCAAGATAATATGGGTCCTGACCCCAGCTTAGAATCCTGGGATAAAGCACCAATCTGAGAGTCATCAGAGTATAAAAGAAGGTGAAGCTGGAGATATGATTGAGCCCCCTCACCAACAGGTAGAGTCTTTAGCATGAGGGGAGCAGGGGATTCAGCAGGAAGCTCTCAGAGAAGACTTACGGGGATGGGTGGATGGGAAGAAGCCCAAAGTGAGATGGTCAAATCTCCAAAGGTGGGGTGGGTGTGTTGCCAGGCATCTGCTCTGCCCAGCATGAAATGTGCACAATGTATAGCAATTCAACTATACATTTTGGAGAAAGATAAAGAGACATACCTATAGAGACAGGAAAACACAGAGAGAGAAAGTAGAGAGTACTTGTGAATCCACCTGAGATTTTTTTCTCCATGATCATATGTATTTGGAATGAGTATGAAACAGGACAGGCCTATCAGTGGCTCTCAGCTGATCTCAGCTGCTCCACAGAGTGTAGACATCTTGTTTCCCAAGCGATATCGCAACAAAACCACCAGGCCTGCTCTGCCTTAAGGCTGACCTAAGATAATGGGGTGTGGGAGTGGCTGGGGGGGAGGGTTATGATACACTTCACTGAGGATGTATCTCCTTCGGAAGCCTGGACTCCATTATGAAATAACCATCAGGGAATGTCAGAGGAGCAGGCTCACTGCATGGTTTAATGGAGAAGAACCATGCAAGATCCCCCCACCCCACCCCTACCCCCAGTGAGTACTCTGCAGCTGTGGAAGGAGCTGTAGATCTTCCTTGGGAAGGTCTGGAGTGAGAGATGAGGCTGTTCCATCTTCCAAAATTATTTCCTGGGGACTCAGTCACTCAAGGGTTGGGCTCAACTCAGAATACAAATTTAACAAACACCCCTGTAGACATTATCTGCCGATAATTTGGCTTAGACAGACTTGCAGAAGGCAAGGGAGGGGAAGAAGGATGAGATTTTAGAAGCAGTAAGTTAAAGTCTTTGTCCTGCAACATACTAGCTGGGGGAACCTCAGCCAGACTTTTCCCCCAATTTGAGTCTTGATTTTCTCTTCTTCCTGTGTGATGGCACCAGAATGTATGTCTCTCAGTGCTGCTGGGAAGACACATGGTGAAGTTCTCAGGATGCCTGGCCCACAGGAAGTGATCAGTTACCATTGGTCCTTCCAAGAGGACACACAGAATACATACAACTGCAGACTCATTGAGAAGATCCACCTCCTTCCTTACAAGCAGGAACTTTGTCAAGAAACCTACACACAGTACTTAACAGATGCTTTATTTTGTTTTAAAATAGTAAAGAGTTTTAAATAGAAGGAAAACTGGATAAAGAAAATTTACAACTATTGAATGCCTGTTCGGTCCATTACATTAGCTCCTTTCATTCACAGAGCCACGAGGTGAGCAAAATCATTTCTAGTTTAAAGATAAGGACGCTAAAAGACATGGAGTCATTTACATAAGGATGAGTTGGCGAGCTTGGAACTGACAAATCAGGTTTGTCGGATCCCAGTGTTGACCTCCTCACTGCTCCCTTTGAACAACACGTGTAATTACTAAGCTGCTAGCCTAGGTTAGAATGGACACCTGGTTGGCATAGATGTCCCTGATGCTCGGAATGATTTCCTCATTTTATTCGCATTTTATTATTCATGTTATATGTATCTTTTGCATAAGATGCTTCAAATCCTTTTTGGAATGAAATAGAATGCAAATACTCTCAATTTTAAAAAGGCGTATTTTTACATGTATTAATGTACACCTATTCTTGTGCATGTGTACGTAAATGAGTAAACAACATGGCACCCAGTAGGTCTTCGTTATGACTATGCTTAACCCCTTACTTCACTCCGCAAGGGCACTTGGGAGTTTCCACCGCAACAGATGGAAAACAGTGTCGTAGGCTCCAGGCTACTTGCGCGTCCAGTCCTGTCTTCTGAATCGGTGACTAGACCTGAATATTGGTGAAGGCTGTTTTCCAAAGGGAAGGGACTTTGTTTTTCATCTGCCTTCCATCTCTGCTGGAAAATCCCCTCCTGGCTCTGGAAGCCTTCCTCACAGTCAGCGGAAATTGCAGGTCTCTGGATCCAGACGGGAGCCAGTTAGACACTGAGTGTCAGTTAGCAAAGGTTCCACACACCTATGTCCCCAGGATGAGGCAGATTTGCAAGACAGTGGGCTAGCCTGTCTTGCCAGCACCCTCACTGACTCAAGGACTCTTGATGCAGCTGGAAATGTCTCTTACCTGGGGCAGGCTGTGGGTGGTCCTCAAAGTCGGAAGCTCCCCACTGCCCTGACTTCTGCTCCTCCTCCTCGCCTCCTACACCCGCCTTTCCTTACTTTTCCCTTTCACTTTCTCCGCCTATCACCCCCACTTTGTGGATGTGGAAACTGAGCTTGGCAGCCACGGACGTGTACGCTGCATCTCTCTTTGAAAAAGAACTTGCTATTTAGCTGCAAGGCGTGCGCCAATCTGAGATGCCCTCTGACTTAAGCGGAAGATTGAAGGGTAATTGATCTCAGCAGATTTATCTTGAGCCCCTACTATGTTGCACATGTGATTATGGGCCCTGGAAAACAAAGGTGGTACCTATCTCCATGGTGCCTGATTCTCACAGGGCAGGGGAGGAGATGATGGCCAATGAAAATAACGAACTAAATAAGATTTCAGGTAATGAGAAGTGCTACAGAGAAAATGAGCCAGGGCAATGAAATTAAAAAGGGTGTGTACGGGTGTGTGAGTGGTGTACTGCTTCAGCTTGGGGGCTCAGGGAGGGTCTCTCTGAAGCTTTTGAGCTACAACCTGAAAGATGAGAGAAGGCAGAGCATGTAAAGATCTGGGGGAAGAGCATTCCAGGGAGAGGGAAAAGGAAGGACAAAATCCTTGACAATTGCCATCAAATACTTTTCTCAAAATGGCATTTTATGCTGCATCTGCAAATCATCGTTGTGCCACCAGTAGTTTGTCTCAGGTTTTGGAAAACACTAGGTGAGATGACCTCTAGATTCTCTCTTCTCTGAAACTCTTTTATTGTGTGACTCTCCCCAGGCAAAGCCAGTGTCTGCATGCAGAGAAGGGTTTGGCGGAAGAGAAGGGGCCATGGGTCATGGGCTTAAGATCTTCTCCCTGAAGCTGGGTACCCCACCCCCAACTTTCCTTATCCTCACCCTTCTTCCTATTCAGGATTGGAGAATAAGGATCAACACATGAAATCATTCTCTTTCACCACCTCCCAACATCTACCTCAGTCATCTCCCAGGCTCCCCAGCCTTCTGAATCTAAAGAAGAGAGAAGACCAAAATGGATTGGAATATTGTTAGTTGAATGCATTATTAAGTTTCTGCAGGTTCAGCCCCATGGTTCATTCAGACCCGGCTGGACTTGGCAATGCCTCATCCTCAGCAAGTGATAATAGCTGCTGCTCCTTCTCTATACATGTCACTCAATTTCTGAGGTCAGGTGGTGACTCTTGGGTAGCAGCTCTTTCTCAATCTGCCTAAGGATGAGTCAGTGCCTTCGGTGGCTTCATGGCTCTGTGATCTAATGACAGCCTGCAGATGAGTCTTCTCAGTTTTATGTAGAACTTTGAATGTTCATGCAGAAGGTGGTCTCCTGGACTCCTGGTCTCATTAGAAACCACACAAATATTCTCCAACCTAGGGTTTCTCAGCACCAGCATTATTGATGTTTTGTGCTAGATCATTCTTTGGTGCAGAAGACTATCCTGCTCACCTTTGAATGTTTAGCAGCATCCCTGGTCTCTGCTCACTAGATGCCAGTAGAACTCTTGAAAAGCAAAAAAGAAAAAAAAAAAAAAAAGTCTCCAGACATCGCAAAATGTCTCCTAGAAGACAGATCATCCCGGATTATAAACTATTGTCCAAGACTATTACAGGAGCAGAAGGTATTCAGTAAGGGTGTGTTTCTGCTTCATTCACACAAATTGAATTTGCACTGGCTCCACAATACCTTTGTAAGTATAATTTCAGCCATTTTTAGTGACAAGCTTGTTCAGAGGTCTTCAATGTGTGGAGTCCATTCAACTGGACATCACCATATATTCACCTAGGAAATTAAATGGTTCTACTTCTCTGGCTAAATCCTGATGGATACACAACCTATCCCACACTGATTAATACCTAAATGACGTCCAAATATCTGTCCGTAGAAGATACCATAATTCTTGATCTGGCACTCCAAAAAGGTGATGTAAGGAAATTATACTCTTTGGAGCTCAGAAGACATATTTTTGACACCTCATTTTGCTGCTGAAGAACCATGTGACCTTGGATAAGTCAAATAACTTCTCCAACTTATAGTTTCTTCCCCTGCAAAAATGGGGGAGGGGGAGCTAACATCAATTAGGGTAAGAAACATATACTGCCAAACATCAATGGCGTCCCACCCCCCGCCCACTTCTCAGCCTTCTTGGAGTCAGGCAGGGCCATCTAACTAATTCTGGCCAATGAACTGTGAGTGGAAGTGATAATGCCACTTCCTGGTGAGACGTTTAAGAGCTGATGTACTTCTCTTCAGCTCCTGCTCCCCCTGATGAAGCAGTTGTGGAGGCTACATGATGAGCCTCCATCAACCTGGGTCTCTGAGTGACTGTGTGGAGCAGAACTCCCCAACCTGGACACTTAGCATGAGTCACACATCAGCTGTTATTGAGGGAAGTCACTGAAGTTTCAGGTCAATTGGTTACTTACAGCATGACCGATATTCACCATAAGGTGGTTGAGTTGGGGACCATCTGAGGACCCCGGGTGAAACCATCTAACAGAGGGCTAGACAGAGAATCAGGGATCAATATGACTTTCACTTGTTTCTTTATATCCAGTTTTCTATTCGGATGCTCTAACAATGCTAAAGCCTCCTTTCTTCCCCACATGTGAAATCCCATTTAGGAAAATGTGAATCAGTCAGCCCTCTCAATGAGAGCGGGAGAATTTTCCGTTTGGCAAGATGTTCTCTCAGTTTTAAAAGGATTCAGCATAGGAGTCCTTGGAAACGGCAGGTGCATCTGTACAATGGATATGTTTGCTGATAAATGGCGGTTGAAAACCACCTGCTCTGGAACCTACAAATTGTGGATCACCAAATGAGCAACTGGCTGCAGGTGCTGTTGGAGATGCACAAATGTTTTGTTATAACAACAGCCCCAAGACCTGAAGAACAACTTCTCCCTGAGAGACAGAGGGCAAGGCTTCAGTATTCTGGGATCTCTAACAGCGTGATTTTATTGCTACTGAGCTCATATAGTGAAAAATTGCAGCAACAGTGGAATCTTTTCAACAGCATGGTTGAAAAGTACATTTAGACTGGTGCCTAGCACAAAACACTCAGTCCCAGCTCAGCACTTACTATTTGTGTGACTCTGAGCCTTGGCTTTCATTGGTGGGGTAAGGATAAATTATCATGCATCATGCTGACCTCATGGGATAGTGAGGAGATGGAGTAAGATATACAGGTAAAGCAATTACTACAGTGTCAGGCACATAGTATATTCTCAATAAATGTTTACAATAATAACTATGACCATCATCATCATCATCATTATTTTCAGAGCCCTGTCTGTGGCTTTACTCTGTCTTCCATGATTACATAGACTGATTCTGAAGTGCTGATAATTACACTTTAGAAGAAATTCTCCAACTTCATCTTTTTATATGTAGCCTAAATGCAGTTTAACAAATTAACTACCAGGCACTATATCATGTTGTCATAAAAGTTATTTCAATTAATTTTTATAAGTCCTCTATATAATCATTAAAACTCTACAGCTAGTGACACACAGGCCAAGAGGGATTAAGTTCCTTGGCCAAGATTCATCGTTATGGTACTTGAAATTTTGAAGAGTACAAACTAAGATCTTCTGGTTCTACAGACCTTGCTTTGCTCATTCGTCATTACAATTTCAAGCGACTTAAGCTAGCCAGCCACCTCGAGATGTGGGTTCTCTTCTTCCCCTAGGCTGTGTAATTTTGGCCAAAATACATCACTTGTTTCTCTAAAATCAAACATCTAATAGAATTCATAGTTAGATATTATTTTCCTGTGCTTTAATTAAAAAATGCATTCACAGACATGTTCTCGTTTAAGTCTTAACGATAACTTTCGAGTCCAATAGAGATCCATTGATCCTCTTTTTCCAGATGAGGAGATGAAGGCCCAAAGCAAGCAGGTGGTCTGCCTGGGGTCCCAGAAGTACTCAGGAGCAGTGCAGAGAACACAGCTCAGGTCTTCCAATACCCAGCCCATGACTACTCCTCTTGTGTCCATAATTACAGGGGCCATCTGCGATTGCGTGCTGATCATCACAGTTAGAGAAAACAATATTAAAATTTTGTTTCCAAACGCATCCCAGGAAGGACAAAGCACTCTACAGTTTTACGCAGCGAAGCTCTTTTCCAACTATTTTGTTTTCTTTGCTGTGAAGAAAATGCAAAAGGAAATATTCCACGCTGGAAAACAACCCCCAAGGGCATACCCAATGAACTCTTTGCCTAAAAATAAATTCAATTTGGCAAGAGCCACCTGCTGTTTCTTATAAAGTAGCTTGGGAAACACAGATTCGAAGGCCTCAGGGATTTGTTCTCCTTCACTATTCTTTCCAAACCCCCCACACTTTCTCCATTTAAAAATCAACATCATTGAGGTATAATTAACACACAATGAAATGTACATATTTTAAGTGTACAGTTCTATGAGTTCAGCAAATATGCAGACCTACATTACCATCATCCCAATAAAGATACCGAATTTTTCTCTCTCTCAGATAGTTTGCTTCTGAGCCTTTGCAGTAAATCTTTGAGTTCACATCCCAGGCAGTCACTATTTGATTTCCTTCACTACAGATTAGTTTTGCCTAGACTTCAAATGAATGGAATCATGTATTTTTTAATCCAACATCATTTAGTCAGCATAACATTTTGGATTTTCATTCTTATTAGCCTCTGTATTGGTGATTTGTTCTCTTACATTGGTAAAAAAAATGTCTAATGTACAAATACATCACATTTTTTTAATGCATTTACCTGGACACTTAGTTGTTTCCAGTTTGGAGGTATTACGAGTTGCTGGTTTAAAATTTGATGAACAAAGTGGGGAGGGTATAGCTCAAGGGGTAGAGCACATGCTTAGCATGCATGAGGTCCTGGGTTCAATCCCCAGTACCTCCTCCAATAGTAATTAAATAAGGAAACCTAATTACCTCCCCCCACCAAAAAATGAATGAGTGAGTAAATAAATAAAATTTAAAAAAATAAAAATAAAAACAAAAATAAAATTTGATGAAAAAGGGTTTTTGTGAACATATAATTTGATTTCTCTTGTAAATTGCAAGGTCATAGAAGAAATATATGTTTAACTTTATAAGAAACCTCCAAACCTTTTTCCAAAGTGTTTGCAAAGGGTGAGGGTTGTAACTGCACCACATCCGTCATCAGTCCCTTCTCCTAATATCTCCTCGGGCAACCACTGGTCTGGTCTGCTTCCTGTCCCAACAGCTTGGCTTGCGTTCTGTAGCATTCTAAATAAATGGAATCATACAGTCTGTGTTCTTTTCGTCTGGCTTTTGCACTCAGCAGGGAATGATTCTGAGAGTCACCTGTTTTCAAGAGTTAACTTGTTATTACTGAACAGTACACCACTGTGGACCACAATTTGGTTATTCATTAACCTATTGATGGACATTTGAGTTATTTCCAGTCTTTGTCTGGCATAAATGATATTTCTGTAAACTTTCATTTACAAGGAGTTGTGTGGACATTTGCTTCTGTTTTTCTTGAGTAAGTGCCCAGGAGTGGAATAGCTGGGCCATAAGGCATATAGGTACATTAACTTTTTAAGAAACCACCGTATTGTTTTTCAAAGGGGTTGTGCAAATTTTCATTCCCACAAGTAGTGTATGAGAGGTCTAGCTGCTTCCTACCTTTACTGGTGTTGGGCATGATGACTCTTTTTAATTTTAAGCATTCTAGTTGGTATGCAATATTGTCTCATTATGGTTTTAATTCGAAATTCCTCAATGGTTAATGATGCTTATCTTTTCATATGCTTATTTTCCATCTGCATATCCTTTTTTTGGTAAAATGCTCAAACCTGTTGCCACCTCCTTTTCATCTCCTTTTTTAAAGAGTTGAGGTACATGTCTTCTTATTATTGTGTTGCCAGAATTCCTCATATATTTTAGATACAAGTCCTTTTAATATTATTTTTTACTATTGAGATATAACTGACCTACAACATTATGTTACTTCCAGGTACACAGCATAGTGATTTAATATCTCTATACATTAAAAAGGGTCATTGAAGTAAGTCCAGTTACCATCTGTTACCATTCAAAGTTGTTACAATATTATTAACTATATTCCCTGTATTTTATATTCCATCCCCATGACTCATTTATTTTGTAACTAGAAGTTTCTACTTCTTTATCTCCCTCACCTATTTGACTCACATCTCACTCCTTAACCATATGGCACTCACTTTTTTGTTCTCTGTACCTGTCAGTCTGCTTTATTATGTTTGTTCACTATTTTTTTTTTTTGATTCTTTTCTAGATTACACATATAAGTGAAATCATATGGTATTTGTCTCTCTCTGTCTGATTTCTTTCACTCAGAACAATGCACTCTAGGTCCATCCACGTTGCCCCAAATGGCAAGATTTCATTCATTCTTATGGCTGAGTAATATTCCATTGTGTGTATGTATATAAAAGCTTTTTGGTTTGATGTAACCCTATTTTATTTTTACTTTTGTTTCTCTTGCCTGAGGAGACATGTCCAAAAATATATTGCTGTGATCTATGTCAAAGAGTATTCTGTCTAAATTTTCATCTAGGAGTTTTATGGTTTCAGGTCTTACATTTAAGTCTTTAATCCATTGTGAGCTTATTCTTGTATGTGGTTTGAGAAAAGCACTCCAGTTTGGTTCTTTTGCACATAGCCGTCCAAATTTCAAACCACCATTTATTGACGAGGCTGTCTTTTACCCATTGTCTATTCTAGCCTCTTTTGTCATAGACTGGTTGACCATATAAGTGTGGGTTCATTTTGGGCTCTCTATTCTATTCCATTGATCTATGTGCCTGTGTTTTGGTGACAGTACCATATTGTTTTGATTACCGTAGCTTTGTAGCAACTTTGAAATCAGGGAACATGCTACCCCCAGCTTTATTCTTCTTTCACAAGACTATTTTGGCTATTTCGGGTCTTTTGTGCTTTCCATACAAATTTTAGATTTGTCCTAGTTCTGTGAAAACCGCCATTAGTGTTTTGATATGGATTGCATTGAATCTGTAGATTGCCTTAGGGAGTATAGTCATTTTAACAATATTAATTCTTCCAATCCATGAGCCCAGTCTATCATCACACTTGCTGATAGGCCAATCTGTCCCTGTATCAGTTGGCTGCCAAGTCCTGACTCATGCAAAGGATGCCACCTGCTGGTGGGCAGGGCTATGTCCTGGCGGGACTGGCAGCAGGGCCTGGGGTTGGGGGGATGTTCCAGGGCTGGTGCCAGCTTTCTGCTGGGTGGGGTGATGGGTCATGTCTCTGAACCCACTTGTGGGTGGGATCAGGTCCCATGGAAGCTGGCCATGAGGCCTGTGTGATTCCAGGGCTAGTACCAGGCCACTGATGGACAAACTCTGTCTCCCCTGCAGTTTTGTTAGTGCATCATTATAGGGTGAACAAAGAAGGAGTGATCCTTGTCTGCCAGTGAAGACATATATTTAAACAAATATGTAAAGACAGTGCCGTTAATGTTGGTATACAGGAGGTACAGTTACTGGGACAAGGCATAGGGGACGATTTTGTTTAGATGAGTCAGGGATGGTCTCTGGGAAGAAATAATTCTAAACTGAGCCTTAAAGAGTATGTGGGAGTTAATGATGTAAAGATGGCATGAAGACAGAAAATTTCAGGCTGAAGAAATAGTGATTCGCAAAGGAAACGAAAAGCAAATGGCAAATATACGATGCTGTAGCCTCATTAGTAATAAATATTTAACTAAAAGTAAGTATCATGGTCACCTATCAGGTTGACAAAGATTATTTAAATATTCATACCCAGTTTTATTAAGAATGCCATCAGAGCAGCGTTCCTTTAGACTATGGGGCATGTAAAACTTGCCCAACTTTCTGGAAGGCACTATAGAAATACATCAAAAACTTTTTTTTAAATGTTACAGTTCTGGAAATTATCTTCTAGGAATGCATCCTCATTTAAAAAATAAAAACCTACACAGGGAAAAATGATTTTAAGAAAATTCTGGCGCCGCCACGTAGTGAATGAATAGATGAATATTGCATAGCCATTAAAATGGCAATTTTAAGGGATAAGTGTTGACATAGGAAATTGCATATGATAAAATGTAAAATGACTAATACTAGAATATGAATCAGTGTGTGCAGAGTGTGTGGTTAGGATAGGCGAGGGCATGCTGTCCTGGTAAACAGACTCTTGAATTTCAATCACCTAATTCAGCAAAGGTTTGCGTCTTACTTTTGCCCCAGTCAGGTGCAGAGCACACAGCTCTCCTGTAACACTCTCCCTTGAGTAGTAAACCCGGGACTCAAGGATGTTTCTACCATAAGACAAATGAGGCTGGTTGTGCAGGGAGTTTTGATGCAAGACTGGAGAAAGAGTGCATCATCTCCACCCCATTCTTTTGACAAGACTCAGTCTCATGGCCCAGCAAGCTTTAGAGGATGTGGAGAAGTACAGGATAGTTGGTGAGAATGAATAATCTCTGACACATGGTGATCTCAGTGTTTTAGAAAATCAGTCTGCCTATCTATTTATTGGTGCATCTATTTATATCAGTCTGACTATCCACCTGTTCATCCATCCACACTTCTATCCACCCATTTATTTATCAGGTTATACGTAGGAAGAGATTGGAAGGAATACATGATTGTGCTTACAATGCTTATGCACTGACGTAATGGGTGATTTTTTTTACCCTTGTTTGAAATTTTCTAAGTTTATTACATTGTAGGTGCACTTATATAATCAGAAAAAACAAAGTTCCATTTAATTTTAAAAAGAACAAGCCAACACACTTCAGTAATCTCCTTGATTGAGGGGGAGGCTAATTTGAATTAGCAACATCCTGAGTTATAGACTGTTTGCAAAGAGATGAAGCTTTATTACTTTTAACTAGCATCTTGGACCTGTTTTAATGAATAGGTAGGAATGATTTATAATTAGCCTAGTAATTGTTTGCATCTAATTGAATACTTCTAAAGTGGCTTGAGAACTTTCTTATGTGCTTCTGAATGTCAACTCAATTTCTCTTTTAGTATCACAAATTCTTGAATGGGTAGAATCCAAATTCATGAGCTTTTATTGTGAACAAATCAAAATAAATGCTCACACTAATGGGAAAATGAAACCCCACATGACTAAGGGAGAAGCATTGCCCAACAGAGATGTTGGCAAGTGTCTCCTATGAGACAGGTCCAAGAATAACATGATTTCCATCATATATGAGTGCACAGGAGTATTTTTCTGTAGTGCGTGGACCCAAAAGGGCTAGACCCTAGCCTCTGTCCAAAGGCAGGCTCAAAGACACCTCTTATTTTCATTTCATCAATCCAGGAACACTTCCTGGAGGAAAGTCTGAATGTGTCTGACTATCATTCTGCTTCACCTTAGCTCAATCTTGCTCTATAGCCAGAGTGGCCTTCTTAATCAGGATGTTTCCTGCTACCCCAGGGCCTTTGCACCTGCTCTCCACTGTACTCTCATTGAGCTTCTTTCCTCCCTTTCTCTACTTAACTCTTACTTCAGAATTCAGTTCAATTTTCAGAACTCAGTATAATTTCCCCAGCAGAACTCCCTGTTTAGGCCAAATTCCCCTCGTACACAACAGTGTGTCTCTCTTTCAAGTACTCCTCTTAGGAATAACTTTATAATTTACATGGAATTTTGATTTCTGCCTGTTTCCCCCAATTAAAACAAAAAGTGCTATGAAGAGGGTAACTTGTCATTTTGTTTTTTATTTTCCCAGGTTGCAGCACTGGGCCTGGCACTGAACAGGCAATGAATATGTGGTGAACTTGTGGCTAAATGAAGGATTCGGTGAGAAAACTATGGCACAGAGAGGTTAAGTAACTAGCTTGACAGCTAGAAGGAGCATTCTGCCTTCCTAGAGATGTGTGTTATGAAACTAGAAAAGAAAACCATAAATAATAATTCATATTAATAAATAACGCTGGGGTGCCTATTAGAGATTGCCACTATTCAGGCTCTGTGCCCAGTGCTTTATTATAATAGTCAATCCTCACAGAACCTCTGTGGTTAGTTCATTATCCATGTTTTGCAAATGGAAGGCTAGGGAAATTAAACAACTTTATGTGGGAGTGGGCTTATAAAAGTTGTTTTTAAAATATAAAATGTTTTAGACTCACAGACATAGAAAACAGACTTACAGTTACCAGTGTCCTCTGTAGACCAAGCCTTGTTTTCAGAACAATCAAGTTCCTGGTAGGGGAGGACCCAGCCTGCAGGGTAACAGTCCATTGACTGTGCACGGAAGTTGGGGGACAGGGAAAGAGACACTAAGGAAGGAAGGGAAGGCCATTTGTGGCTGTCGGGTCAATGTTCTGAACAAGCCTAGCCAAATGCCTGCTGGTTGTATTGCCCCACTGTGGAAAGGCTCAGTATTTCTGACACCTCCCACAAACTTTCTTTGTAGGACTCTTTTCCTCATTGTTCTTATTCCCCCCAGTTTTATTGGGGTGTAACTGACATCCAGCCATGTATAAATTTAAGGTGTAGCGCACAACAGCTTGACTTCTCCAGGTCTGTTTGCAGGTGACCCAGTCTTCTTGGTGAATGATTGGAGCTGGGTAAGCACTTGTCCAGCTCTACAAATCTGTGGTAAGCAGCCTACAAGATGCCTCAGAATTTTCCGAACCAAGCAGACACTCAAATTTTAGCGAGCTTCACATGCAAGAGAGAAAGAGAGTGAGAAGTTTATAGAAGCCACCATCTGAAGCAGAAGCAAAAGCAAAGAGGGTAGAGAGGAAAAGCCATGAACAGACTTGAAAAAGGAGACGCCCAGGTTCCCAGGTGCTGTGGGAAAGCTAGTCCATAGGGTAGCGATGGGAGCAGAGGGTCAGGAAAGCTGGAGACACAGTTGTTCTGTGACCCAAATGATGGAACACCGGCATAGAGAGCAGTGAGGCCAGCATTCAGATCTGTGCTCCCGACAACTGAGATACTGCTGCTGAGAGATTGAATAGATGCCCTGGATATTACAGAGATGCTGTATTCCAAAAACTTCCAGGTGCTGCCCAGTCATCTGGGGCTTCCTACTTCCTCATATAGCCTTACAGTGAAAGACAGAAGTGCTAAGTGTCTGACTTTGAAACCACATTATCAGAGTTTTTAATTACTAATATATCAGTTAAATTGTTTGGGTCATAAGTCAAGAATTTAAAAAAAAACCCACAAGTTTTTAAGGCTTAAAACAATCGTTTTATTTCTTTATTCCCTTATATAGTCATCGAGCATCAGTAGAAGGCTCTATGCTATGTCATAGATATGACAGGCTGATGAAGCTAGAACCACCTGAAAATGTGGAAAAGGTGAACATAATACACAGGGAAGCCCAATAATTCCTTGTATCTAGAAAAGTGAAAAGCCAGGCATATCTGGGTGAGCCCCACAGATAAACACTATATCTATGATTAGCTGTGTGACCTTGAGCAAACTTCTTGACTTCTCTGTTCCTCAGTTTTCTCATCTTTAGAATGGAAGGAAGGATGATACGTAATAAACTGTTGTGAGAAATAAATGGAAGCCCGTAGAAGTGCTTAGCACAACACAGAACTCATAATCCATGTTCAGTGAGTAAATACCGACTTTATTGTAGTTTTGATTTAACCAACTAGTGTTACTTAAAGTGGCTTGGTTTAACTTTCCCCCTAGCCTAGACTAATACAACGGGACATCGCTCTTTACAGTTTGTATAAGCCAAGTTCTCTAGTTAGCCAGCTGTCATCAGGATGCCAAAAAGTTATGTCCAGGGACCTATGACAACGTAAACAGTTTCAGGATAGTGAAGCCAGAAATGCAGCTAAAAATTTTTGATGGGTCATTTGTTGAGCCAAGGAAAGAGAAGCGTGTGGTTTGGAGGACTAAAAATTGGGCAGAGGGGCAGCACAGCAGGAGAAATGGGTCTACGAGGTAACTCTCCAAAACTTAGTGCTAGGGGCAGACACCAGGGAAGCTCACAACGTGGAAACAGAAGGATAAGCAGGAGGCAGACGAGCAGATGGGAGTTATTTTTTAAAAGACACAGCAAAAAAGGTCGTGGGAGGAGAACGCTACAGACAAGGGAGCCCTGGGGCCACAGGTTGGGATACAGTACGGGAGTCCCTTGGAGAAAACCGTCTGTCTGGACTGAGAACCTGGACCATAATCCTGGGAAGAAAGAAATTCTTTGAGAAAATAGGAAAACTGATATTGGAAGTATCAGGGATAAATCAGGAGTTTGGGATTAACATATACACATTACTGTATATAAAATAGATAAACCACAAGGACCTACTGTATAGCACAGGGAACGATATTCAATATTTTGTAATAATCTATAATGAAAAAGAATCTGAAAAAGAATAGACAGATGTAGATACAGGTATAACTGTCACTTTGCTGTACACCTGAAACTAACAGAGCATTGTGAATTAATTGTACTTCTGTTGAGAGTTAGTATATTGAGGAGATTAGATATGAAACCATGTCTTCATTCCAAGGCTTTCTATGCTGCCTCTGTAAAACTTACATTTCACTACACATACCCATGTACATAATGTTGGTAATCATACGATCTTATTACTGAGGCATTTTTAGCTCCATTTTACAGATGAGGAAACCAAGGTTTGCACAGACACACAGCTGGAGGGATCTTAAAACAGGATGTGAGCTCAAATATTCTGATCGTATCACGACACCCTTCTGTTCAGCGGCTACGTATGTGGAATCTGCAGGCAGACTGCCCGAGTTCTGTTCTGTTCTTCCAGTTTCTAAACGGGTGACCTCAGGCAAGTTGCTTAACGTAGTATGACTCATTTTTTTTTTCTCGCCAATAAAGAGGGAGTAATTACAGCACTTTCCTTGTGAAGTTGTGGTGAGGATCAAGTGAGAATATATATAACGCACATAAGGCAGGTAACATGTAAGATGTTCGTATTATGATCAAGAATGAATATATCCTGCCTTAGCTACTGGGTTTCCAGGGAAGAAAGGAAAGACATTTCATGAAATATTTCAGCATAAATCATCTATTTTGCGGGGAGTATGTACCCTTATTTCTTCCCTCTCTCTAATAGACCTAGGTTGGGAGTTGTAGGAAACTCTATGTCAGGGTCTGTTTCTGCAACTGGGACAGAATCAGTTTCATGAACCTCCAAAGCTCTCTTAGGCAGCTGGAAGTAGGCTTCCAGGCCATGGGCATCACCACACTGGTTTGTACTTTAAGTATTTCTATTTTGGGTTACTGGGTCTCCTGCCTGGCGGGAGAAGAGTGAGACAGAAAAGAATGCACGTTCTACTGGGCAGGCTGGGTTCCAGACGCTTTTCAGTTTCTCTAATAATCAGGAAGAGCATCAGAGACAGAGCTGGACAATCAGTTCCCGAAGCATACACCAAGCTGGGAAACACTTTAGTAATCATTTTTCTGACCCTCTTCTTCCTTCTCATTAAAATAGGAACAGCAAGGTTTACCAGGAAGAATGAATAAAATAGTGCCCGTAAAATGCTAAGACGGAGTGTCCCCCATGGGACAGAGTGTATGACGAAGAGCTTTAGGTTGAAAATTAAGACATGTCAATTTTCAAATAGCCATGAATGTTCCGTGTGTTTTTGTGCGAGTTGTTTGCCCTTGCTGGCTGACAGTTTCTTTGGCTGTATAATCAATGGTTTGGATTTTTATAAATGCCTAATGTTGCTTCCAGCTCCATCTGCATAAACAATTCATTTGTTCATCCATCACACGTTTATTAAGTTCCTATCTACCACCCACGAATTGATGATACCAGAATGAATAAGAAAGATTGACCTAAAAGAACTCAAGTGCTATCTTAGACATGATCCGTGCATTAGGAGAGCAAGGTAAAATGAAACAATTGTCTCTAGGGGAGCTGGCCATGGCTCAGAGAGCCGGTGAGATCTGAAATGGGCCTTGAACTAATATTGGTTTTCCAGTTGAGAAGAACAGCCCCAAATAAGATGTGTATGATTTCACTCCAGATTCGGCACAGCTTAGATTGTGCTGTGTTGCTCCAACCAGAAGAGGAAAGTTCCCATTCTCTGGGGGACATTTATAAGTGCCATCTCAAATAAGATTGGGGTTTGCCTCTAAGTTCCACTCCAAAGTGGTGGCAGCCAACAATGTGTGGGTTTGGTGTCTAGATTCGAGGCTGTCTCTCTCACATACAGCCAATGTCTTAGGGAAAGATAGAAGTCTGGGGATATGGGGCAAGCAACAGATAAACATGCTCTCATGCTCTCAGCCAATGTTCTGGGATTCAAAAAAAGGCTTGGGTTTGTCTGGGAAATCAAAGAGCAGGGCAGGAAAACCAGTGTTCACTGCCCATTGGTAGGACTAAGGGAGACTGGGACTCTAAAAACAGCATGGGTCTACAAACTCCCACCAGGCTGGAGATGTGCTTACCTGATGAACATCCTCCATGCCTGCTGAGAGTGGTCCTCTACTAAGGTGGTCCATCTTTGGTCTGGGATTAGTCATGTGACCCACACCTAGTCAATCAGAAAATCTCCCTTGACACAGTGATCAGTTCTGGAATGTCCTTGCACACCAATCACAGAATATCCCAGAACTCTGGCTGGAGTGACTGGGAGAGAGGTGCCCTCTTGTATGTGTTTAACTGAAACACTATGCTGCACACCAGAAACTAATACAACACTGTAAACCAACTATACTTCAATAAATAAATAGGTCTGTCTTTGCAGGGGAAATTCTGGGAGGTTATACATAAATGCATTGACAAGAGTCATCAGAATATTTTTGTTTTCCCATTAGCTCTTCTGTTCTTTAATCTGCTCCAGAAAATACTTACTATTGGTATGATATAATAATTTAAGGGGCAATAAATAACTGGTCAAAAAAGGTATATTTTTTAGATGGTAACAAAATTTAAAGAGCTGAACTCCAAAACATATCATTTATTTCCATTTAGACCAGGGTAACTTCTCCAACATTGAGGCCACTTCTGTATCTCAGACCCACATCTACAACATGAGGTCTCTGTCCTTCTCTACTCTCTTCTATAGAACTTTGTACAGAAGGCTACTACATAACTTAATAACAGGCCCTAAAAGGTAAAAATTAAAAATAAGCTTTGGAGACAGAGAAAGTAACATGTTAAAATCAAACCATGCCATTCACAGTATAATGTCATTTGAAGGCAGACAGGGGTAGCATCAAACCAGCCAATAAAATAACAAATAGTTATTACAGATAATAAGCCAACAAAGGAGATAAGACGAAATCATGAGAAATTCAATTAGTCAAAAACAAGGCAGGAAGAGGTAAAAGGGAACAAAGAATAAATGGATTAAACAGAAAAAAATAGCAAGATGATAAATTTAAGCATAACCAAATCAGTAATCATATTGAATGTTAGTGGTGTAAATCCCCAATTTATAAGGCAACGGTTGTCAGATTAGACTTCAAAGTCAAGACTCAAATACATTCTGACTACAAGAAGTACATTTCAAATGTAAAAACACAATAGGTTAAAGTAAACAGATGGAAAAAGATATCCCATGTGAACATCAATCCAAAGAGAACTGGAGTGGTAAAAAACACAACAACTAGATTTCAAGGCAAAAAATATTACCAGGGATAAAGAAATTCATTTCCTAATGATAAAGAAGTCAATGATAAAAAGGATGTTAACAATCCTTTATAAACCTAATCACAGAACTTCAAAACACATAAAGCAAAAGGCAGTAGAACTGGAAATAGAAATGGGCAAAGCAAAAATCATAATTAGAGATTTTAATACCCTTCTGTCAATAATTGATAGAACAATTAAAGATGAAATTAGGAAGAATAGAGAAGATTTGAACAACACTATCAACAAACTTGCTCTAATTAGCCTTTATAGAACATTCCACTCAACAACAGCAGAACATACATTTTGTAAGAGCACATGTAATATTTACCACAACACACCATATTTTAGTTCATAAAACAAATCTCAATAAATTTAAAAAGACTCAAATCATAGAAAGAATCCAATTAAAAATCTGTAACTAAGAGATCTCAGGACAACCTTCAAATATTTGAAAGCTAAATAGCATACTTTAAAGTATGTCAAAGTGTGTCAAAGAGAAAGTTAAAAGGAAAATAACAAAATATTGTGAAATAAAAGAAATGAAAATTAAATATATAAAAATTTTTGAGATGCCACTAAAGCAGAAGTAAGGGGAAATTTATAGTACTAATCACTCATATTAGGAAAGAAAGAAAGGTCTTAAATCAATGACTTAAGCTTCCACTTGGAAGAACAAGAAAGGAAGAGACATTAAATGCAAAGAAGGAAGGACATAATAAAGAACAGAGAAGAAAACAGTGCAATAGAAATCAGAAAAATAATAGAATAAATAGTAAAACAAAAAAACTGGTTCTTTGAGAAGACTCATACAATTGGCTTACCTCTAGGTAGGGAAAAAATTGAGAATACAAATAATCAATATCAAGAATGAGAGAGATGCCATCATCAGAGATTCTACAAGTATTAAAAGGATATTAAAGGGATATGACGAACAACTTTGTGCCAATAAGTTTGACAACTTAGATGAAATGGACAAATTGCTTGAAATACACAAACTACCAAATCACATTGTAGAAAAAATGGTTAAGATGAATCAGCCATATGCCTTTTAAAGACATCAAGTGTTTAGTCAAAAATCATCTCACAGAGAAACCTCTAGGCACAGATAATTTTTTGGGTAAGTTTACCACACATTTAAAGAAGAAATATTATCAAATCTATACAAACATTTCCAGAGAATTGAAGACGAGGGAATACTTCCCACCTCACTCTATGAGGAAAACATTACTCTGATACCAAAACCAAAAATACTGTAAAAGAAGATAGCTACAGATCAATTTCCCTCATAAAGACAGACACAAACATTTCAAACAAAATTAGTATTACTAAGTTGACTCCAACAATATTTGATAAGGATGATGTAATTATTTAATGATCGATATGTATTCCTGGGGTGCTTATCTCAAGAATGTAAATTTTGTTTAACTTTCAAAGAGCGATCAATTGTAACTCACCATATTAACAAGCTAAAAATAATTTATACATATACGATCACTCTATCAATGCGAAAAAAAAATGACAAACCACAATTCATTCCTGATAAAAACTCTCAACTAACTAGAAATAGGATAAAATTGTCTCAATTTGGTAAAAAGCATCTATGAAAAATCGACAGCTATCATCATACTTAATGGTAAAAGGCTGAATGGTTTCTTGAATGTGACGTATCACAATTTTTTGTGTGTTGAATTTTAATTTTAATTTACTTAAAAATACTATATAATTTACCTTTTAACTTATCTGACATATGTATTATTCAGGATAACAAGATACCCACTCTTATCATTTTTATTCAGTATTGTACTGGTGGTCCTAGCTAATGCAATTAGACAATAAAAAGAAATAAAGACATCTAGGTTGAAAGAAAAGAATAATACAATTTGTATTCATACATGACAAAGTCCTGTCTGTAGGAAATCCTAAGGAATACACACACACACACACTCTTACACACACACAAAACAACTTCTAGAACTAATGAATAAGTTTAGCAAGGTCACAGTATGCAAGACAAATAGATTAAAAACCTATTGTAATTTCTCTATATCAGCAAAGAATCATCTCAAAATGGAATGAGAAAAACAATCCATTCACAATAGCCTCAAAAAGAATAAAATAGCTAGGAGTAAGTTTAACAAAATAAATGCAAGTCTTGTACACTGAAAACTGCACAACTTCCCTGAGAGAAATTAAGATAACAAATAAATAGTGAGATATACAATGTTCATGGATCAAAAGACACACTATTGTTAGGATCATCCCAGATTTTTCTGTAAACTTTGGTCCAATTACTTAAACGCCCCACAATTCAGTTTTATCCTTGGCAAGATATAAATAATAATAGTATTTTATATGATGAGACTTGGGGAGAGTTAACTTAGTCACAGAAGATAACTGGAAAACACAGCCCCATTAAAGCACAGGGTCTGAAGTACAATAGGCATTCGATAAATATCTGTTGGAAGAAAGAGTACAGGAGTTGTCCAAAGGGGCATAATTTTTTCAATTTTAACTAATTTAGAAGAGATTAGTACCAGAATTTCTAATCCAGCCAGTGTGGCCCAAGTGAGAAGTGCAAACCATAACTGAAGAGGATGAATTGTTACCCGAGACTGAACAATTTTATATGTATAATTTTATATATATATATATATAAAATTCATGTGTATATATAATATATATCTATGTATAGTTATATATATATATACACAATATGCATTATGTATCTATAATGGATATAAATGAATATATAAATATATACATAATTATTCATATATATGAATACATATATGAGCTAGAGAAAAATAAATATCTGTATCTATTCTGATTGATTGGGGAAGTAATATAGACAGACATGTTAAGAATTATTCTAGTTTCCTGGCATGAACACTGGGTTAATGCTGGGACCTTTCACAGAGATGACAGAGCCCCAGAGAGAACTAGTTTGGGATCATAAGCAGCAAATTCAGCTGTCAAGAGCTGGAAATGAAGAAACACGTGTGAAAGGATCAAGGAGGGCAAGCCTACATCTTCTGACTCTGTTTTCACATTCTTAGTGTCTCCTTTGGCTGCTTTAATTTCCAAGAGCCAGAGTCTTTTCCTGCTCTGTGCCTACTGGCTACAGTGCTTTCTTAGGTGGTTACCTACATAAAAAAAAACCATCTCTAACCTTCACAGGTAACGCGCTATGAACTCTGTAAGCCTGTCCTCAAGCGTTTTGGAGAATTCAACTGGAAAAACCACCAAATTAGGCAACTGATCTCAAATGAGGAAGAGCTGTAGTTAGTTTCCCAGTACTTAAAAAAAAAAAAAAAATCTTCAGCTTTGAATCAGGATCCCCGGCATGAAGCTCTGTGTCCTCGGCCCCATGTGTGTTCTTCTCTAATGTTTCTCTGTTTAGGAGCTTCTGTTTACCAAGAGGTTAATGATGGTGGATGGGAGACTGTATAAAATATGGGCCGATTTTCAAATGCGAAGGTGATAAATGAACAGATTTTCCCCCAGATTCCTGAGCAAACATCAGCAGAGCAAACTAATGTAAAGATATAATCGTGATTAATCTCTTGATTAAAATAATTAATCTTGGTTAATTCTGCATTTAATCATCTCTTTTTATCAATGTCTAACATGCAGCTTTATAGAAATATTCATTTAGACTAATGGGTATTTCATTCCTCCAATTGAGTCTGTTTATTCTGAGCTTCTAAATGCCTCAAATTCCAGCTCTTTCATTTTCAGCAAACTTCAGTTGTATTATCATAGCTCTAGGCAGAATGTTCTTTTCATACCCAAGAAGTCCCTACAATGTTTAGTTAAGGACAAAAAAAACAGAGGAGTACCTGGCAGGGTACTAAGGAGATCTGAGGGCGTCGGGGCCTCAAGGAGGCTACAGGGATGGTTCTTATCAAACATTTGCTTAGGGATCCAGAGTTTTACTTTGCGGCCACTAATTGCTTCTCATAGTAATGATAATATCTGCATTTGATAGGAACTGACAATGCATTCTTTCACATCTAGTTTCTGGCTTGAGTCTTGCTCAGCCAAGAACTGGCTTTCCCATTTCATTGACGAGAAAACAGAAATCGAGAGTGGCTTCCTCAAGTTCACATCGTTAACAGCAAAGGGAACACTGGATCCTCGCTTCTCAGACTGTCAATGCTCTTTCCCACTTTGAGTAATTTACGTGAAACAGGAAAGTGGCTGAGACAGTCTGAGGCTGTGAATTCTTACCTGGACTCTAGAGGGAGCGTACTGAGTGAGGCTGAACCAGCATTTCTCCCATCCGTGTGGAGCAGCAGCAAGTCATGCATGCCTCTGATTTTTGAGGGATGCATTCGGTCACTATTTATTAAATACGTATCTACTTTATAAAAAGCGCTGTCCTGGGAATACGGGCTACATTAGGGAGCAACAAAAGAAGTCTAAAACTGTGACTTCCAATCCTAGTGAAGCCACATCGTTCAAGATTAGTGCCTGAATCACTGAATCCAGCTTGTCCGACACAGTGCCACAAAATATATGACAAGAGAGGGGTTCAGGGAAAAAAAAGTGGAGAGGAGAGGGACTGATTGATTTGGGGACAGAACTGGGGGAGATGGAGAGTTTCCCCTTCTCAGTCATTCACTGTAACACTTCCCTCCCACCCTATTTAATTTTAGCTTACTGCTTGTATTCTCATCGCATTACACGTGCTATATGAACTTATGTGATTTATTCATTGGTCTTCTTCTTCTTCTTCTTCTTCTTCTTCTTTTGGTCTCTTTCTCCACTACAGCCTCAGGGGGACATCAGTTGTATCTTGTTCCTTGCTGTATATGCTCCGTGCATACAACTGGCTGACTCATAGAAAACACTAGGTAAATCCTTGTTGAATGAAGAAAGGGGAATGTGTCGGATCTATGTAACATGAGACAACCCTGATTGGGTACTAATCATATACGGTGCTCTTCATGCTCTATATATGCATTAATTTCATTTCATTCTCACAGCATCCTTAGTTATTATCATCCCCACTTTACAGATGAGAAAACTGAGGCACAGAAAAGTGATTACATAGCTTGCTTACGATCACAGAACTACCAGATATTCTGACCTCAGAGTTTGCCTTCTTGACTACTATACCCTGATGCCCTTTGTAGTAGCTTTGAGACACCCGGAGGGAATTGTTGATCCTTTAGGACATCCTACAATGTCCCTAGGTGCTAGACCCCAGGAGATCCTCTTCCCCAGAGCTTCTCTAACCTCGTGTGTAGTTATCACTTTGGGAAAGATGTTTCAAGGGCCATGGGTTTTGATGTATTTACTCTTTCTATAAATTATAACAGATTTAAAGCTATGATTATATGATAAGTCCCTCTCCCCTTATTTATTTTTATTTTGATCACTTTAGTGAGAATTGAAAACAATGGAGTGTAGCTAAAAAGGCAGGTCTTGTTCATCATTCACCTCCACTCTCGTTCTAGAGCAGCTCATAGTCAGCAGACAGGGCTGTCCTAATAATAAGTCTATTTCCTTGGGGGGAAAAAACCATGCAGTTTCATCCTTTGTGTTGTGTCACACATGCCTATGTCTTCTGTTATGAAAAAGGAAAAAATGAATCGGATTTAGTCTACACACCCCCCTCATTTTGCTTATAAGCTTTCTGAGCCTCAGAGAGGGAGAGTGGCTTATGCAAGGTCACACAGCAATTTTACCAGAAGTCTCCTATGGACAAGTGACTGCAAGGCTTGCCATCAATACTGCCATTCATCCAGTTCAGAATAGTACCTGACACCTATTTACCTGCTAAATCAGTGATGCTCTGTCCATCACCCTACTGAACTCTACTCTGAATCATAGCCCTTCCAAACCCTTCTCCACCTTCCCGTGAATTTGCCCTTGCTCAGATCCCTTCTTGGGCTCTAGACATTGTGGGGCTTGGCTCCCACCTTTACTTTTAAAATAAGATACAAAGTTTATAATGCAATTATAAAACAGACTTCAAAACAATTTCAAAACCACTCACCATCCTATCACCCTAATTCATCTTATTCTCATACTATAACTTCTACTGCAATTTCCCTTTTCTTAAAATACCTGGATGTGGTCTTCTAGCCCCCAGAAGCCCTCATCCATTGCTCTTCTACCTGAGACGCCTGCCAGCTAAGCCACTTACACAGAAATAGAATTATAAACTCTGAGATGGGCTATGAGAAGGCATTTAACTTGACCCCTGACTTCTGCAGATAGGGAAACAGAAGCCAAGAAAGACGACTCAAGTCACACTGCTGGTTTGCGGCATAGTTGGGATTTAAACCCACTCTGTCTTTCTAACTCTCATTTTCTTTCATCCACTCTCAAGAAGACCTGCTCTGGACATCAAAGCCCTCTCAAGGCCTTGGGGCAATCAAGCTTCATCAATGCCCAACCCTACTGGCTAGGACCCTCCCTTGTACCCAAAAGCTTAAAAGCCAGCTAGAGTCACACTCTCTGAAGAGCGGCTATATCAGCAGAGTATCAACCACATGCCAGTCACTGCAGAAAACTCAGCTGAAACCCCTGCAGTAACCCTGTGGGCTACATGCTAGTATCCACTGTCTGAAGATGACGAAACCAGGGCACAGCGAGGTAAGGAGACTCAACAGTCTCTCAGCCAGTAAGTGGTGGGGCACACGTGAAGTGGTCTGTCCCCACAACCCATGCATGTTCTTTCCACTGCATCCATTTCCCTCTTTTATGAGACCAAAAATTTCATCATCCAGAAAGTGGGGTGTTTTTTGCTTAGGTGGTATCTGAGAGTAACTTGACTTTTCCTATGAACCATAAAACCAGAATGGGGATTTTATACAATGAGACAAGGCATGGATAAATTCACTTGTAGAACTTTCATTCATCCATGCTTTCAAGAAGTATTTTAAGAATGCTTACTAGTGGCCAGCCCTTGTGCTAGGACACAGCACTGGACAAAGGGCGTGACCCAGGGACAAGGTTCACACTCTGCATCCCTCAGCTGAGGGTTTTCTTAGGATCTTTTCTTATTCTCTCCTTTGACTCTGGAATTCCCATTGCTTGTGTGGTTGGTACAGACATCATGGACCTGGTGCTTCCTTCTGATTGATGGGAGCTGTTCCCTCTCTAAAAGGCGACTCAAACAGTTCAATTCCAGTCCTCAAGGAGAAAGAAACTTTTTTCATCCTCGTCTTGAGGGTGGTTGGTATTGTGGGCTGAGATAAACTGCGGGCCTCAGATAAGGGGCCCGTGTGGCTGCCTTACCATGTTTAAAGCTTGTAGGTTTAGGTTTTTCCTAGGCTGGGCTGCAGGACTCTTAGAGCTATTTGTAATATCCAATTCACTGAAAGTCTGTAGGTGACTTTTGGAGTAAAAGCCTGAAAAAAAAAATTCTCAATTTCAGCTGACCTTCAAAATTAGCTGGAGTGAGAACAGTAGGAATATGTGTCTTACCCCTAGAACTTCTGTTTCAGAGGATGTGGGGCGATACTGGTACACATCCAGGGCTGAGAGCCGTTGTGTTTAGAAAGATGAAATGAATGCTTTTGCGTGGGGTATTGCTTCCCCAAGTCCATCTTTTGGTCTGGAGAGGCAGCTGCTGGGGATTTGAACATTTGGAGGTCCTAGGACCAAGCCATACACCAGCTCCTCATTACCACAGGGGTTCTGTGAGCCAGCCTCCCTTCCCTTAAGGACTCATGTTTGTAAGCAGTCTGAGGACTTTGGATGTGAAGGGATGGGTTGGAAAATGATTATGGGATAGCATCGCCCTCCCTCTTCTTCCCCACCTCCCAAGAACTTAGGTCTAGAAAGGAATCTCAACTTTTTCTGCTTCAGATCCATTCCCAGCAAGAATGCCCCAGATTCTCCTTTAATGAGTCATAGAACAAAGCATATCCAGCTCAGTAACTCCAAGGTCAGATGAAGAGCTGAAATACTCCTCTTTGGGGAAGGAGAGGTGCAAGACATACTTGGAGGCAGAGGAATAGCCCCAGTGACCTCTCCCCTCACTAGCTCCAGATGCAGACAGAAATCCTGCAAGCAATCCTGGGACTGAGATCCCTTCAGGAATCTTATAATCTTCCTTGTTTGGGAGGTGCAATTGCAGCTTTGAGAACCACCAGATAAAGTAGATGGGGAGTGTCATCACTGTCTAGACACAGAGCTAGCTGTGTTGCACAGGTGACTGTACCCCAAGGTCTAGATCTGTAGGGCAGAGGGGAGGTGGATGAGAGGACGTGTGTGACATTTACAATATTGAAATTGGATTCTTTCTGGCTGGGGACCCATCACCCTATGGAGTCAGATCAATGTTCAGAGCATGATGCAAACTCATGCTGGGTCTCTACACAGTGCCCTCCCCCTTCCCTAGCTTTTGACAGCCAGTTGTTCAATCAATAAACAATTACTGGGCACCCTGCTGTGTTCTAGGCACTGGGCTGGGGAATTATTTATTGCTGCTAAGTTCAAACTGTGCATGGGATGCTGGGCTAGGTGTTTATTCATTCACGGGTGCTTCCTGAACTTCCACAGTGGTAACTATTATTATTGCCTAAAGTTATGCTAAATTTTTACCAGGTGCTATTTTAAATGCTTTATATTTATGTAGGTATTTGATCCTCCCAACAGTCCTATAAGATAGATATTATCATTATTCCAGTTTTATAGATGGGGAAACTGAGTCCCGGTGAATTCACAGAGATAGTGAGGAGAAACTCAGTGATTTAACCTAAGCTGCATAATGCAAGAGTTAACACTCTTAATTACTCAGTGTGTGCTTGGCAGAAGTTAGGTCCTTATCATGATATGGGAGTAAGGACATGGAGGTTGTTCAGGGTCTGCTCGGTAGAGTTCACACTGCCTCAGTCCAAAGCTTGTGTCCACTGCTAACTTCTTGCTTCTTGCAAATCATTTAAACTCTCTGTGCCTCATTTGCTGCATCTGTAAAAATGAGGCAAATAATAGTTCTGATATTCAGAGTTATTATTAGGGTTGTTTGACCGGGTAAGTGCATGGCACTTTACCAAGTAGAGGGTGTGGCATGTAGGTTTAAATCTGAACATATTAATGATAAAATTATTAATAAATAGTATATAATATGGTAACATTATAATTATATAATATAATGACATATAATAATATATATTTGCCCTTGAAAATTCATTGTCTAGTCAAAGTCAAGGAGTTTTAATTCCTAAATGTATTACATTCTAGCTAATTTACATGCAGGAGTTGGGGAGAGACAAACATGCATAGAGAGATGGTTCTCCATAGGTTCCCTGAGGGTAATGAATGTGTCCATCTTGTTTGCTGTATGTACATCCTCATTCCTAAACATGTCTTTCACAAAGTTGGTGAAACCTAGATATTACACGTATAATCAATTGACTCACAAATCAATGTATGGAAGTACCAGACCAGATCTGATCTATGTCTAAGAATCATGGATCCATTATATTCGTGCAAGAGTTCAGAAAAAAAAAAAAGAACATCTTTAAGGTCTCTTGAGGTTTGGACCTTGAAGGGCTACAAGATTGCTTAGATGGAAAGTATGATGTTGGGCATGTTTGGCGTAAGTGAATGACAAGACATTAAAAAATTCAAGATGCAGTTGGGAGGACATAGTCTGATCAATCCACCTGAGACAGAGTGTGCTGCTTACATGAACAGTAGAATGAGATCACAAAGGAGGCTTGGAGTGTGATTGTAAAGGGCTGTTATGGAGTTTGGACTTTATCAAGTCATCATTAAAATATTCCCACTGGTTGTGACACACCTGAATAAACTTGGAAACTGGCTGGATTGAAAAGGGTATGACTAGAGTCTGGGATATTCCATAGAGACACTTGCAATAATCTAAGTAAGAAGCAATGAAATCCAAGGAAGGGGTAGTGTCAACAGAAAGGAGATTAGCTACTCTATTGCTGGCATTCTGTTAATGAGAAACAATGGAAGAAGAGACATTGGATCGACAGCCAGCAGAGTCTGATTTTACTCAATCACCATCTCTGGGAGCTGTACCATGGAAAGAACCTTGGCACCAGATGATTCTGGGTTTGAACCCAGATCGCTCCTTACTGGCTATATGATCACAGGTGGGCTCAGTGTTCTCTGGGAAGCTCTGTGTTCTCATCTTTAAGAAGTGAACTAGGATGAGTATATATGCATTGTATTTGTACGTATGTGTATGCATGTGCACGTGTGTGTGTGTGGGAAGTGTGCATGTGTGTAAATCACCATACCTGGCTTAAGTAAAGGATCCTATACATGTAAGTTAGTTTTGGTCTTCTTTGCCACTCATTACTATACAACTGAAGAACAAAGGCTGTGGCATGTTTTTGCCTTTAGAGGCCAGGAACTGATTCTGAAGACAGAAGTGCATGTAAGAGAAGGTAAATTGGAACAAATCTCATTAATGTCCCTGAGCCTTAGTTTATTTATTTATAGCACATGACAGTGATATCTGCCTCATAGTGTGGCTGAAAGTGTAAAATGAAATGCCACCTAGTGTTGTGTCTGGTACATAATAGTTACACAAGATAAACAACAAAAAATGAAGTGTTCTTTGATTTTTTTTGACCCTTTGGACACAAGAGCAAATGGTTGAGGGGACATATGCCAGCTTTTGAGAGATATTTGGAGGGGTATTCATCAGGTTGGGGTACTTATCAGTGCCCAAGCTGGGGCCATCTGATATGCCTGTGATCTACAAACCTACTAAAGTTATGATTTTTCAGCAACAAGATCTGATATATTTGACAAAAAAAGAGAAAAAAAAAAGCTAAGTGAACATCACCTGATTTCCCTCTGGAATTTAGATTTTTTTCTGAGTTTTTCACAAAGCTGCAACATGACAGGTAGCAGCCTATTTTGGGGGGGAAAGGTCTCAATTTCTTTTTTATTGCATATATCTGCTTCAAAGGAGCAGCTCCCCACCCCCCCCCACTCCCCACACCTGCTGCTGCTTTTTCCCAGAATCAATCACAGGTTATTTTGGTAAATTCATGCCTTTGTCTCGCAATCACTGCCCCAAATATAGATGCAAATATTGTTTTCTTCGTCAAAAGCACCTCCCACACTCACATGGTGACTTAGCAGTTCCCTGCTTCCCCAGTGCTTTTGGCAAGGCTCCCATTTTCTTTCAAAGGGTGGTCCTCTCCTGACCTAGTTTACTCCATAGGCTAAGATGGACAAGAAGGCTGCTGTCCCTGGTGCTGAAAAGAGAGCAGCCTTGCTCCTCTCACCCTGACTCCTCGGAGGTGACACAACGTGTGCAGAAGGAGGAATAGCTTTAAGCCACTCTGATATCCCCCAGTGTTCCATGTCAGGCCCTGAATTCTCTCCAGAACATTCAGTCTTATCTTCTGAGGGGCACTCATCTGCCCTGTAGGTTCAGGCCCGAGTCAGACCTGATCTGAGTTTTAACTAAAAGTTGGAGTGAAATGGTGCAGTCAATCAGAACTAGGGTGCCAGAGGAAAACATAGACTTTGACACAAGACTTTGTTCAACTCTCACATGGGCATCAGCTGATGAAGTGGAACTTTAACTCCATGTTGTCCACATTTCTCTCCCTTGAAGGTTGTCTCCCTTTCTCTTTACTCAGTTAGTTATTCAATAGACACTGCTCTTTGCCCAGTCACTGTTGGCGTGTGGAGGGTAAACATATCAGGCACAATTCCTTAGTCCAGGGGATCACAACGTAGCAGTGATTTAAAAACAAACTTGTTGGTACATTTTAATGAAATCATACTAAATGTATAGATTAAAGATATTTAATCACTTATATTATAATCCAAGAAAAGAATATTCTTTCCCATTTATTTATGTAACATTTTGTGTCCTCTGCTATCTTTTAAAGATTCTGTTCATGTATATCATGAGCATGATTCCTAAAAATGTATTTTTAGGCAAATGGAATCATTTCTCACAGAAAAGCTTTCATCTTTATTTGATTTTGAGGTTCAGAATATCCCCCCAAGCACCCAGTAAATCCAGTGTTATTATCCTTGTATTATGCACAGAGTGTCAGAGCCAATATTCATACTGAAGTATGTCTGACACCAACATCTGTGTTCTTAATCACAATGTTATAGCATACGGTTGAGGGAGAAGGGCTGAGTTGCACTTAACAGGTCAGTCTTTTCCCAAGGTTGCAACAGACACCCACTGTCTGTACACAGCGCTGGACTTTTGAAGCTTAACTGATAATAGTTAAAATGCAGGGAACTGTTCTTCCTCCTTTTGCTTAGAAACTGCCTTCAGAACCAAGCAAGGCCCTCCCCTCTCCATACCCCACTGCCAACCATGACTCATACAACTATTTCAGCACTGAAGGTCTAGGAGAAGGAAACACATCCTACTTACACTGATGACGAAGTGTTGGTGAAGGAAATGATCTTTGAGTTGAGGGTCCAGGATGCCAGAAGGTAGAGAGGTACATAGCCTGGGACATATTGCGTCCCAGGATTTTCAGTAAAGTTGGATTTTGCTCCACAGTGATACTATTTGTGATGATCAGGAGCATGAGTCAGTATGAAGGAGGTGGGAAGCTATGAGGTAAAAATGGTAAAATTTCTTGAATAGTCAGTTTTCCTGGAAATATGTGAAAACACTTTTTAAAAAATTCATATTGATACATTTATGGGGCTTGGGTTCTGAAATTTTTGCAACAACCACACAGCAAAGAAATGTTGCCTGTATATTGAATCTGACATGCAGAGATATCACTCTCTCATGCAGTGATACTTGAAAGAAAATATAATTTTAAATTTTTTTAAAAAGAAATTTCTCCATGTGATGGAATACTTCAGGCTATGCTTTCATACTTCTTGAGGATTTGGATTTAGTCTCTAAGCTTTTAAGGAATCTTCAGTCTACGAAGCTCCTATAGATAAGTAACTAATGTTAATATCCTGATACAATTCCTCTTCTATCTATTATCAATGTGTTTGTGTGTTTGTGTGTTTCTGTATGGGGCTCATTCTACAACCCACTATAATTTTTTATAAACAATATGCCTCATAGTATCAAACACTTTTTTCAAAATATAAGTATAGAATGTTCATATTATTAATATGCCATGATTTCTTCTCTTATTTTTCTTATGTGGGACAATGTTTTATTGTTAAGCATGAGGCTGTGAAAAATATATTTGTGTTTTGCTCAGCTCTATGGACAAAATCTAGCCAAATTAATTTACTGCTTCTACCTTAAAATACAGGCTGTGGACAAGTACATGTATCAAGGGTCTGTGTGAGCCTGCTAATGCCGGTGGCTTTCCTCTGTGACTCTGAGATGGACCAATTGACAAATACCTCTGGTGGTGACAGAGTTCTGTAAAGATAAACTAGAAGGAGAATGTAATAGTAATAACAAAGCAATAATAATACTAACAACTAACACTTATAAAGCACAAACCATACACCAGGCATTTTCCTAAACACTGTCCATATTGTCTGATTTAATCACCACAACAACCCTGTGAGATATTGTTACCACTTAATAGGTAGCTAAATAAAAACATAAAGAGTTTAAGTGACTTGCGCAAGGTTGATGAGCAAGTGAAATGGCAGAACAAAGGCTCAAACCCAAGTCATCTGGCTCCAGAGTTTATGCTCAAATAGCTGCACCAAACTCTGATGAGATCACAGAATCAGACACAAATGACTGGTAAACAAGGCAGAAGGGAGGGCAGAATGAAGGTGAATGACAGGAGGGATGGGGGTGCTGGTCACTTCTGTGTATCTTATTTAAGCCTCCAAATAACACTGAATGATGGAAATATTTATCCCAATTTATAGATGGGTAAATCGAGGCTCAAAATATTGATTTACTTGCTTAAAGAGACAGAGCTTGCTTTGGATGAAATCTGCATTCTCTCCAGGAGAGCCTCACAGGAGAGTCCTTATGAGATCTATTGAAAAAAAAAAGGCTTTATGGTCCAGACTTGGTTTTCATTTAGGTGCATTGTTGTCACCTCAAGCCTTTTGCATGCTCATCCACAGAGCATCTCCCAGGCTTGCACTACAAGGAGACATTTGTCATCAAAGATGGCTCTCCAGCCACCCAGCCTATCTGCTGAGGACCAAACATACTGAAGAATTGCTTACCACCTGATTTTATTGACTCTAACCCCAAATCATCTTTCTTTAAATAGGCTGTTTTCAAAGGGTGAGTGGAGAGAAGTGACATCCTATCACACAGCAGCCAAGACAAATCGTCAAAGAGCTTGGCAGCCTGGAAGAAAACCCTTCCTGAAGTTACAGATGCGGAATTAACCTTTACATCCATCCTGCAAAGTGGGAAGACACAGGCAAGTGAGATGTAACTGGGGAAATAAAAAGAAGATTCTTACCCAATGCTCAGACAGAAATCAGAAAATGCCAGAGGAATCTATTATGGTCTTGGGCGGGCATCTCAAAATGTTAGAATAGCCACAAGCTTGGCTTCTTCAGCACCTTTCATTTTTGTGCTCTTAACAACATATAAATACACTGAGCTCTCTTCACTCAGTGCCATGGAGTTGCCACCTCTGAGAAGATGTTACGGTCATTTAGTACCGGTGCCACTACCTCCAGCATCTAAAATTCCCTCCTTTAAAATTCTCTCAGACAAGAGGCTTTCCTCGGGAAGGCACTTGATGACTTGACAATTGGTCAGACCCTTTGGTGCATTCATTGTGCTCAATCTGGCCTCCACTCAAGGCTCTGACAATCACCTCTTACCATCTGCCCCTCAAATCTCTACGCTTCCACCACCTTGGTCTCCACCCATAGTGTCCCCATCTCTAAAACCTTTTCTGCCTCAGCATTTTGAATCATTTCCCCCTTCCACTTTTCACAAGAATATCCCTCTCCTCTGTCATCCTTCTGGTCTCAAAATATAACCAATCCCCATGAATATCTTCTCTGTCTCCATCATGTAAAAAGTAGCATTCTTGTCCCTCTCAACCCCAGTTGCTCTCTGTGACTTTGCTTGTCTGCTATCTTCATAGAACTTACTGAAATGTACCCTCTCTCTGTGTATTCTTGGTTATCATGTGTCTCCTCTCTTAAGCTGAATCTCCATAGAACAAAGGTCTTGTCTACTGTGTCTCTCTGGCTCTTTTCATCACCTTACATCTTACCACCCAGCTGAGTGTTTGGTTTGTGGGAGAAACTCAACTTAGTAGCATGCATTTGAATGACTGAGTCTATGAATGCATTAAAAATATTAAGTAGCCCTGTCATTTTAGTGAGCTTTCCCTCCTCACACAGTGGCTCAAACCATTTTCTGTTTCAGTTCCCAGGAGAAGTGAAGACTATCCATTGAGAGAGTGTGGGCCAAAGGAAAAGCAAGCTAGAATTGGAAATAAAAGAACAGATTCTAAGTCTTACCTCTGTTACTTAATTACGAGTATTTTATTGAACTACAAACTCTCAGAGTATCAGTTTTGTAAGGGGGTTAATGGGACTTTGGGGCACAGGTAGCAGGTTCGAGTTGAATCACACATCTGCATTCCACCAACATTCACGAAATTAATATAAATGATGGTGGAGGCCACAGAAGATGGCTAGCAGCAACTATATGACAAAAAAGATCCAACTTAAAACCTTAAAAATGAAAATAAAGAAGAGAAACAGAATATTCTGTCAAAGAGCAGCAGACAAACTCAGCTTGTATTCACCAAAACATTACTAGGCATTGAGGGGAAGAGGGGAGGTCAATAAAATGCTTATCAGTACTTCCTAGTTTAAGGAGATATGGCCTGAGGGGCTGCCCACTGAAAGTTTCAAACAGCTTTCAATCTCAGCTACTTACCAGAAGATTGTTTTTGCTGACACCAGTGGAACCGTTAAGTTCTGTCTTTTTTTTTCCCCCAGCCCCCCATAGACCTAATTAGGCATAATATCCAAAGTGTGAATTAATTTTCTCAAGGCACTGAAATACACCTTCAACTAAAAGAAGAAAACTTAGATCTTGGGCATTTAACAAAAAAAGAGACAGAGAAGAAAGGGAGAGGGGGGGGGAAAAGAGAGGGAGAGAGAGAAAAAAAGAGAGGGAGGGAGAGAGAAAGAGATAAAGTGCCTTGGTGATGTGACTGTGGTTAGACACATGGGGGCACCAGGCAGATGGGTGGAGGAGAGAGAGGGTGGTCTGCAAGATGATGTCATGCCACCTCCAGCATAAAGGGACTTTACTTCTTCTAAATGAACGCAGTGAGAAACTGGTTAGAACCTGACGGCCAAGACTGCCCAGCAGCAGAAAGGACTTAACCAGACACAAACCTTTGTTCATTGTATTATTATTAACACTACGGTTTAGCCTCCCCACGATGGGTTTTTCTGGATACATCATGGGTAAAGACGTGCGCAGAAGGGGCCAAAGATGACTGAACACTCCAGGGCCAAGAGCCGTCAATCAATCAAAGACCACCTCCAAGCCAGGATATAAGAGAAAACGCTTTTCCTCCCTTGGATCAGCCCCCCCTCTCCATTCTCTGAGGTGTACTTTTCCTTTTTTAAGAAAATCTTTTAAAATCTTTCATTACACAACGCACTGTTTCCCAACTGTAAACTTATCTTTCAAGATATGACAAGAACTGGGGTCTTCACCTTTTAGGGTAACATCACAATTTCTATAGATGAGTTTCTCCCTACCCCTCCTCACAGCTCATGGTCTTCTTGTGTATGTGAATGTCTATGTGTATGTGCACATGTTTGTAAAAGTGCATGGAAGCAATGTCCAGACTCAAGCTTTTGCTCATCAGAAAGATAAGCGGCTTTCAGATAAGGACCAGATAGAGCAAAGCAAATTCACTCATATTTTTTTTTAACTTCCTATGAAAGACGTGGAAAGAGTGCCCATGGTTAATATGAACAAGAGGATTTTAAAACCTTTGCAACACTGAAAATCTACTAATGCAATTGAAAGACAAGAAACATGCAATATAGCTCACAAAAGACAGGTGAAGATATCTGTTGAAAAGACCACAGCTCACAGAATTGCATGAGGAGTACCTCAGGCTATAGAAAAAAACTAATTAGAATCAGATTTTAACAAGATGGAAACTCCAAGTTGAGATAATAGAACAACAGAATGGGCTGAAAGGGCTATTACAGACTTCAGGAAACAAATTGAGACCCGAAACAATGTTATTATAAAATTAATGAATCAAATAGAAATCACAAAAATCAAATAGATTCAGCTACATGTAAAATAAAAAGTACAGAAACCCAGCTTTGGATAATCACATGAACAAAGAAGAAAATACAAAAGCGATTAAAAAGTTAAAAAGAAGATAATAAGTATGTTTTTTCTTATTTTGCTACCACGTGGGAAGAGCCTATTTTAGGATAAGACTAACAGAGAATAAATGAGGGCCAAGAGATAATAAAGACAGATTCCAGATGGTATGACTTAATCACCTGGTCTGACCGTGCCTGAAGCTAGAAATTCCCACTTCGGACTTTATAGTTACCTGAGCAATAAATCCTCCGCTTCTTTGCATAAAGCAGTTTTAGTTATTATTTTTTCACTTGTTTCTAAAAGCAGCCTTCTTAATAAAATGCTTAGAGCTGAATGATCCAAAGCAACATTGTAAGCTTTTAGTGTCTTATTTTCTCATCTGCAACATGGAGATGATAATTACATCTACCCCATAAGGTTGTAGTAGGTACACATGTACAGTACCTAGCATGGTGTCTGGCACATTGTGGGTGGTGTTGCTAGAAGCGATTATTATTGAGTTCAGAGTGAATTCTGCCATGCTATTCCACCTAAAGTGGAGAGATAAATTTTTTCTATATTACTTGGTCTTGGAAGATTTTATTGGCTAACTCTTAAATGACACTTAATATATGACAAGGCTTTTGTTAAGAATTTTTATATACATTAATTTTTAACCCTTATAAAACCTATGAAGTACATATTTTATTATTCCTACTTATTCTCATTTTTTTCAGAGGCACAAGGAGGTTAAATAATCTTCTTGAGATCACATAGCTAGTTAGTGACCAAGCCATGCCTTTGCCAGAACCTCATGCTGTCACAAAGACAGAGCTGTAAGAGTTTGTTGCAGTAGGAAAGAATCATTAAGGATTCCTGAGCCAGGAAATGACATTACAGGAGTAAGGTATGAGTTCCAGGCAACATAATTCAAAAACTTCAAAGTGAGATGCTATTGTGGTCACATCTGTCAAGCATGTCTGTGAATGACTGCCTCCAGTCCATCCTCTCAAAGGGAACTTAGTGAAGACGCCCTGTGGGTTCCAGTTTCAGCACCTTGGAGAGAACTTTAGGTGTGAGCCAAACTCTACCTGATAACTTTCAAGCCATCCTGCTTCCAGCATCTAAAATAATCCTTTGACAAAGATAATTAAAATGTACATAGAGAAAATTTGGTTTATTGAGAAATTTTCTGAAGTTCATGAGATGTGACTCTTTTCTCTTGTGATATACAGTCAATCATCTTAACAATATAACAAGTTACCATTGTGCATCTTAAATGAAAGAGGAACAATAAAAAGCCAAGGAAGAGCTGTTAATGGTTGGAAGGAAGGCAGCTGCCTGCCTGAGCTGCTGGGGTGAAGAAGGTGATGAAACAAACCTGACAGCAAAAACGTGGGGGTGGAAGGCAGAGGGCGGATGCCAAGGAGCTGTCTAAGTAAGGAAACATGAGCAAGAAAAGAAGAGGACACATTCAAAGGACTGGGGAAAAGAAGAACATCTTCCATTTATTAAAAGCCTACGGTATCCAGGCAATGTTGGGAATCTTAAATAAATTTTTTGACACCCTGAAACAGTTATGATGATACAGTTATTTTTCCTTACTTTACAGATGTAAGAATAGGAAGAAAGAAAGGGTGAGGTGTTGGGAGAAGGAACGTATAAAGCAAGGACGTAAGGGAGAGAGAAGTGAAAGAGAAAAGAGAAACAAAAGATCGGCATATAAATGGAGAGGTTAAACAGAGAGGGGAGAGAAAGGAGACAGTGTTCTTACAGAGATAAAAAACAAAACAAAACAAAACAAAACAAAACAAAAAACTAGAGAAAAAAAAGAAGACCAACACAAATCTAAACCCCAGGGACTCTAAAGATAGGACAAGATGAGCTCTTTTTTCCCAGAGATGCTCCATGGAAAGAGACAGATTGTACCAATTCTAGTCTGTGCAGAAGACACAGAAGGGAGAGGAACTCCATGCTATCTGAGAAGGAAGAGGGCAGAGATTTGGAAGCTGCTTCCAGGAAAAAGATATCAATGGATCTTCTACAATGGCCAAGATGATGGGTGACTGAGGAACCTATCTTCTTTCTGCAGTGAGCCTCTCTCTTGAAAGAGATGATCAAGCAGAACTGAGGACCAATTACCCACCCAACCCTCATAACAAACAACGTTAGGAGGTAGATACTATTAGTAGCACCACCACAAAGCTGGTAAGCATGTGAGATGGGATTCAGATCTGGTGGGTGAAGCTGTAAACACTGTTGCTTTTATTGTTGAATGAGTGGAAAGAAAATTATTATAATTTACCCATCCTATGAACTGGATAAAAATGTTCAGCCATCCTCTTTATTTGCCCTGCTCAGACCACACTGGGTGAATAGTTCACAGGGCTAATCTGGAGGCATGCGTTACTGAAATGTTTATGCCAGAGTTTACAAAGGCACCACCCACTGGTTGCAATCACCATGTAAATATGCTTTGTTTGAACCATATAGTGTTTCTTTTTAAAACTGAATTGGTTGCAAATGTTAAAACATTGGGAGATTTTGCATAAAAACCTGCATATGCTTCTCTTCACATAGTGGACCCTGGAAACTACAGAAGAGCCTAGTAAACAGAATCTTTCTCTTTATAGTAGGACCAGCAGAAGTCTAGAAGCTGGTCTCTGTTGGCTTTCAACCAAGCATGTGGTTTAAATGCCCTGACTTGCCAAATCTTGGTCCTATGCTCACCATCCTTGTAGCTGGTGTTGTAACCATTGCCATTAAAACCACAGGATGGGTGAGTTGGAGAGAGTGGCTTCTCAAAATAAAACCAAGATACTGTCACCAGAAGAGGAAGAAATGGGTGTTGTAAAAACAGATCTCTTCTACCATTCTTAGTTTTTTTTAAACTTTTTTTATTGTGTTATAGGCATTTTACAATGTTGTATCAAATTTCAGTGTAGAGCACAATTTTTCAGTTATACATGAACATACATACATTCATTGTCACATTTTTTTTTCGCTGTGCACTACCACAGGATCTTGTATATATTTCCCTGTGCTATACAGTATAATCTTGTTTATCTAGTCTACATTTTGAAATCCCAGTCTGTCCCTTCCCACCCTCCGCCCCCTTGGCAACCACATACCGTTCTTAATAAACAAACTCTGCCATTTATTTATTTATTTATTTATTTATTTATTTATTTATTTATTTATTTATTTATACTGTACAAGGAAATGTCAGACAATAAACAAAAGCTATTCCAGGTATGATCTTGGAGATCTTTAGATGTGGCTGTGATTGAGTTGCTGGGACCTCATTCATGATAAACACAATCCAGGCAACCAGAGAATCACTCTGGGCATTTTCAAGGGGCCAGACATGAAGGCATTCTGCATCACTAAAAGCGCACTGGGTCTATTCAGACACATCCCTTGATTAATGCTGTGCAGTAACTGAGGCTAGCTCATTTACACTCGGAGGGTAAAGCCTGAGGGGTGAAATGAGTGCAAGTTTGGGAAAATGCTTCCTCTCTCGCCTTTGCAACCTGCCTAACATTTGAAGAAAGGGCTCAATCAAGGCAGTGATTCAAGGAAAGTTAAAGGTAACTTATATTACCAGAATCCTATTTTATTTATTTATTTTTTAAAATCTTAATACATCTTTTTGGTAGGGGAAAGTAATTAGGTTTACTTATTTATTAATTTTTTGGAAGAGGAACTGGGGATTGAACCCAGGACCTTGTGTATGCTACACATGCACTCTACCACTTGAGGTATACCCTTCCCCCAGAATCCTACTATTCTCGAAGCATGATTTATATTTACTATTTATTCAACCCTTACATTAAACCGTGTAAGTAGGAGGGGTTTTAGCACTACTAAAGATGGGGAAACTGAGTCTAGAAGTTTCTATGCACCATGGTCAAGGTCACATATCTAGCTGCTTATTGTGTTTGAATATGAACATTGATATTGATCCCCCACTTCCATCAGGGTGAAGTTAACTGCTCCTCTTCTGAAATTTTCCCATTAAAGCATTTATCACACTACTGCATTTGCTCATTTTCTTACACATAACCTCACACTAGACTGCAAGCTGCTTGTAAGTACAGACTGTATCTTTTGTATCTATGTGGGTCACCACTATGTCACCTACCAAGGTGTTTGGCTCAGTAGATAACTTGCATGAATACACGGATGCACGATTTAACACATGCTTATAAAATTCATGATATTTATTTTATTCTTCAATAATTTTGTGTCTGTTTAAAATGCCTCTTGGCTACATCAACCACTGGAACATACTGTTCATACCCCATACTCACACAATCATGTGCAAACCTATACACAAAATGTTCTATGAAAAGTGTTCATTTTACAAAATTAGGCAATACTCTTATCAGTTCTTGCACATTGTTTTCCTCACTTCACAATATGTTGTACAAGTAAAAAAAATTAAATGAAATTGAATAAATAAAAAAGAAAAAATGAACAGCAACACATTGTAAACATACCTCCAGAATAACATATGTAAATCTAATTTAGTCTTTTTTTTTCACAACTGCATATTATTCATGGAATAAATGTACTGAGATTTGTTCAACTCTTTTATTGGTCAACACTCAGAATGTTTCTGGCTTTTGTTTTTGTCATTTTAAACATGAGTCAATAACATCTCTGCATACACATTTTTTTATTCACTCATATGTTTGTATTTATGGAATAGATTTCCTGAAGCGGGGTTTCTGGGTTGGAGACTATGTGTGATTTTTTAAAAAATGTAATAGATATTCCCAGACAGCTTCCCAAATAGGCTGCAGAATTTCTTTTTTAGCATGTGCAGAAACAAATGAAAGAATCCAATCTTCCCTTCATATCTTTGCCATACTTATGTGTTAACACTTTTATTTCTTTTCAGTCTGTTGCATGAGAGGTTACATTTTAATTCACTTGCCTTGAATATTAATACCTGTAAGGATCTTATCACATGTTTATTGGCCACTAATTTCTGTTCTTGTGGATTGCCAAATTCCAGCAGAGTCTTCCAGTTGATCATCAAACCTCATTCCCTCCTTTTCTGGAGCACACAAAGAGATTACATTTCCCAGCCTTCCTTGCAGTTCAGTAAGATCATGTGACTAAGTTCTGGCCAATGGACTATGAGAAGACATAACGTCCTTCACTTCCAGGCCTGTTCCTCTATCTGTGATCCCCTATGTGATCCTTCATTCTTTCCCCCAAACTGTCAGCCTAATGCAGAGGACTCTGAGGCACTACAGAAGGGCAGAGCTACAAGATGGAAGGAGACTGGTCCTTTAATAACCACATGGATGGTCACTTGATACACAGAAAGACCTATTCTAGTCTTCACAGAAGTGATATAGAAACTTGTATTAGGTTCAACTATAGAGATTTGGGGGTCATTGAACACCTATCACTGTCTTTAATAATACTTTGTTGATATCATCTGGACTTGATTTTTTGTTTTTTTGAGATGCTTGAGTTTTGTTTTTTTTAACGTTTCTGAATCACCTTTATATAAACATTAAGCTTTTATTAGCAATGTCTCAAGTTTGTATTTTTCCCAATTTATCATTTGTCCTTTGACTTTATAATATCTTTTTCCTTCATTTATTTTTTTCAATAGTAGTTTTTGAATGTTCTCTCTTATTCAAGAAGCTTTCCTTCAACCTGAAGTCTTAGAAATATTTTCCTTAAGTGTATATTTAATTATGGATTATTGATATTTTATATCTTTTGCCAAGCTGGAGTTTATTTCTATATGTAGTGTGTAGTAGGGATTAAGTTTTGTATCTTCCCAGATGGATGGCCTTTTATGCCAGAACCTTTTATTAAGTGGACTTTTATTTTCTCATTTAATTAAATATCATCTATGTCACATATTAAATTCATTCATATACCAGGATCTATTTGGTATTATTTATTATCTACTACAATATCTATTATTATGCCAATACTGTTTTGATTAGAGAATGCTTAAAGTATGTTTTTATATAGGTGATAGGATAATTCCATCTCCACTATTTTTCTTTTTTAAAAAAAAAAATCCAAATTTGTTTTCAGTGAACTTATTTTGTCCCATTCCCCTAAAAAAAAAATCAAAGCAAAAATGAAAGAAAAATTAAAAATGAAACATACGAATTCTGATAGACATTTTGGTAAATAGTTGTATTAATTTGGAAAGGGTGGATACTTTATGATACAAAGTCATCCCATTCAGGAGCATGCTATGTCTCTCCATTAATTCAGATCATGTTTTATGCTCTTCCATAAAATTTTATAGTTTTATTCAGATAAGTACTGTGCTTGCTAAATTTATTCATGGTTATTTTATAGTTTTTATGACTATTGTGAATGGGCCTCCCCTCCTCCCACTTTCATTTCTAACTGAATATTTTTAGTATTGAATGATCTTTGATTTGTTGCTTCTATAATTCACTCTACACTAGGAAGCCCTTCCCATAATCATTGCCACAGAGAATGTGGAGGAATGCATGCTTCCAATGTTTCTTTTATTCTGACAAAACCCAGAGTTTCACAAACTAGGCATTCTAGCTGGGATATTCTGGGAACCAGGTTTAAAAACTGCTGGTCTACTGGTGTCTAAAGAATGGATGAATGATCAGGGTATGGGCAGAGGTTGAACTGAACCACCCTACTGGTGGCAGCTGAGCTGGTCCCTCTTGAAAGTGCATAGTAAATATCTTGGGTAGGATGTCTCTTGGATAGGAGTCAACGTCTAGGAGGATACAGTTGAGTGGTCAGAGCAAGTTCCCAGTGACAAGTTCAGGATGAACTGGGCCTTCATGATGAAGACATGAAAAATGGGACCAAGAACACCATGCAAGGGACCAGTAAGGGGATTGAGACTAAGGCATGCAATAAGAAATACTCAAATGCTCAACAGAATAATTGAGCAGAACTAGAACTGGAGACCAACGGAGGACACAGACAAACAGGTTCAAAGTGCTGCTGTACAAGGTGCAGGATACAAGTTCAATTGTATTTCTACATATTAGCAGTGAACAATTAGAAAAAAATTTTAATGAAATACATAGGGATAATTTTTCTAAAAGATATATGATACCTGTGCACTAAAAATAATTTTTAAGTGACAAGATAAACTAAATAACATCCAAAAAATGGAGAGATACGCTGTGTTTGTGGATCAGAAAGCCAATATTTTTAAGATACCTATTTACCTCAAACTCTAATAAAAATCACAGCAAGCTATTTTCTTGTAGCAATTGATAAGCTGATTCTAAAATTTATATGGAAATGCAAAGGATTTAGAATAACCAAAACAACTTTGAGAAACAGAGTTGGATAACTTATAATATCTGATTTCAAAACTTACTACAAAGTTACAGGAAGAGGAATCAAGACTGTGTAGTATTGGTGTATGTGTATATATATATATTTATATATGTATATATATGTGTGTGTGTATATATATATATTAAAAACATGGCAGAACAGAGAGTAGAACAGAATAGAGAATCATAGACCCATACATATATAGTCAACTGACTTTTCACAAAGGTGCCGAGGCAATTCACTGGAATAAAGAATAATCCCTTCAATAATAATTGATTAGCTATAAATAAGCAAATGCATACATTCATACATACATACATACATACATAATAAATAAAAAAGAACCTCAATACTTGCCTCATATATGAAATTTAACTCATGGTTTATGGATCTAAATGTAAAAGCTAAAATATAAAACTCCTAGAAGAAAATATAGGAAAAATCTCAGTGACTTTAAGTTTGGCAAGTATTTCTTTAATAGAACACCACACACACAAACCCCAGAAATCATAAAAGAAACAATATTAATAAATTAGATGTATTAGAATTTAAAATTTTTATTCTTTAAAAGACTTACAGAAATCCAACGGCAAACTACAAACTGGAAGGGAATAGTTTCAAAACATATATTTGACAAAGCTTGCATCTAGACTATATAAGGAACACTTATAATTCAATACTATGAAAACAAAAAAAAATGGGCAAAATATTTGACATACACTTTATCAAAGAAAACATGAATGGCAAGTAAGAACATGAAATTATGCTCATTATTAGTCATTACAAAACTAAAATAAAAACTATAATGATGCACAACCATTAGAATGGTTAAAATTAAAAGGCTGCCCATACCAAGCGTTGACAAGGATGTGGAACAAGACGAACTCTCATGCGCAGCTGGCAGAAATGTAAAGTGATATGAAGTGCAACTCCTTTGCAAAAGAGTTTGTCAGTTTCTTTGAAAGTTAAACATTCACCTATCTTACAACCAGTCATTCCATCCCTAGTAATTTTCTGAAGATAAATGAAGGCGAATACTACAAAAAGATGTTTGCATGAGTATTTATAGCAACTTTATTCATAATAGACTTAAATGGGAGGCAATCCAAATGCCCATCAAGAAGTGAGTGAAAAAAAAGTGATATAGCCATATAATGGAATACTGTTCAGCAATAAAATGTCATGAAACAACATACATGGATGAAACACAACATAGATGAAAATTATTTATCCAGAGTCAAAGAAGCCAGACCACCCCCCCCCAAAAAATGTGTTGTATGATTCTATTTACATAAAATTATAGAAAGTGCACACTAATCTATAGTGACAGAGCTGGCTGCTTGGGGATGGGAGGTGTGTGATGGGAGGGATTACAAAATGACTCAAGGAAACTTTGGGGCACAATGGTTGTGTTCATTAACTTGATTTTGGTGATAGTTTCACTACTATACACATCTATTAAAACTCATCAAATTGTATGTTAAATAGTACAGCTATAATATGTCAATTATACCTTAATAAAGCTGTAAAAAAAAATATAAAGATTCAAACAATGCTGGTCTCCCTACCTCTTGCTTATGTTTTCCTCTCAAGCAGGCTCTTCCTATGAGCTAGAAAGTTTGGTCCAAAAGTTCTGAATTTCCATGTTACCTATTTAGCAATCCCAGTGGAGAATGTCTTTTTCTCAGCAGCTCCAACAAAAGCCCACATGACATTGGACAGCTTGGTCACACATCCATTCTGAAACATGTTCTGTTACTCAGGTATACCAGGATTGCACTATGGGTATAAATCTGGAACCAGAGAGTGGGGTCAACCTGAAACTAATCATAAGGACTGAAAGCTGGGGGGTTCACAAAGGAAAACTGGGACACTTACAACACATATGGAGGGAATGGATTCAAGACACATTCAGTAAAGAGGTGTTCATTAATATTGCTCATCACAGGATTATAGGTGTATTTGGGGATACATCAGCCCCAAGCTTCGCTCTGGAATGGCTTCTGCTATCCCAGGTATTCACAGAAGGGCTGGCTTAAGAGCTGGTGATGCTTTAAGCTTGCAGGTGTGGCTTTTGAGAAGAACCAGTCATAGGGAAGAGGAAGCTGGTAACTTGTGTTGAAACCACCAACTTCAGAATGACTTTAATTCTTCCCATTTTAGAGGTCCTGAAACGTCTGAAGTTAGATCTCTCTAAGCAAAAGTACTTGGGCTCCACAGTAAATATTCTGAAAATGTGGCATCTGCCTAGGACCGTAGCAGCCCCAAAATGAGCAAATTAGAGCACCAGATACTAATAAATCATGAAACTAAAATCAAAAAGAGTGAGAGCGGTGAATTTTGGGAAGGGCATGAGCAACTGGAGCGCCATCTTGCTGGTGGGAGTGAAAAACAGTGCAACCTCATTGGGCAGAATGAATGGATAAGCAGAGAAAACCACTCAGCAGTAAAAAGGAACCAACTACGATACACACAACATGGATGTAGCTCAACACTCAAAAATCTCAAAAAAAAAAAAATGATGTTGAGAAAAAGAAGAAAAACACACACACAAAAAAAATACAGTATGATTCCATTTCTATGGCTTTCAAGGACAGATAAAACTAGCCTATCATGACAAATGTCAGAAAGTGATTGACTCTTGGGGAGAGAACACTGACTGGAAAGGGGCATGAGGGAACTTTCTATGATGTGGAAACGTTCTCTGTGTTGTTTGGGTAGTTGTTACACAGTTGACATCATACTGAATACTTAAAATCTGTGCATTGCATTGCACATAAATCATACCTCAATGAAAAATTTAAAAACATGTGAATGGTAATAATAATTTTTATGACTACAGAACCTAACATTTATTTACTTCGTACCTGAATTACCTCATTGAATCCTTATCTCAACTCTGAAGAATTAGCATTCATATTACCCTCATATTTGGCTGAAGAAATCGAGTCTTGGAGAATATGCTCAAGGTCATGCATGAGTCAATGGCAGAGCTGGGATCCAAAACCTGACTTTAGAGTCTGAGATCTTAGCTACCTCCTCATACCATCTAGCATCGTGGATCTGAGTCAGAGGCGGAGTGCTTCCGGGGCGTCTGCAGGATGAAAGGGGTCATCACAAGTGAATGTGGAAATCCCAGAGCCCGTGGCCTGGTGTGCACAAATGGAGATGGAAGACAAGTGAAAGCTTCACTTGGCACAAGCATGGTAGCCTCTTATCCAGAAGTCTGCATCTGGGCAATTACATTAAACCAGAACATGTAGCCTGAAAGCAAGCTTGGAGTCACTAGGACCTCTGAGGGACTGAGATTTTTTTTTTTATTCTATGGTATCTCTTGAAAGCTCTTCATCTTTCAGGATGTGTGCTTTTCCAGAGTAAGTTGGAAGGGGACCATGTCTACAATATCAGCCTCCTCAGTGGGGGGATATTTTCTGTCTTATTCATTGGTGTCGCTCCAGGGTAGAAGAGCTCTCAATAACGACTTGGTAATTAAATACATTCCCTCCATCCCTCCTTCCATTATTTCATCAACCCCACGTCTTCTGACAACTTCCTGCCTTGTTGAACCTTATCATGAAGTTAGGCTTGACATGTACTATTGCTCCTGGCCCTTTAAACCTTCCAGAAGGCATCTCTAAGACCCCAGATATTTGCTTTCTCCCAGAGACAGAGGAAAGGAGATCACCACGGCCCCCTGCGCAGGCCAATTGGAACAGGACGCCCAACCGCTCCTCCCTTGGCCCTATGCCCGTTCCTGGAAGCTCACAGAGCCAGCATTTGACAGGATGAAGTTTTGATTTGACACCCCACTGGGGCACCGTTCAGAAACTCAATTGTGCCAAGCAATGGAGTAGCACTTACTGGTTTCAGAGGGGATGGAAAACAATTTAAGCAACCTCTGTTCTCTGCAGCCCAGACACACACCATTGCTCTGTTGACTTAAGAGCAGCTGCTGACTCTGAGTAGAAATTGGAGCTCTCTATGAAACCCTTCCCTCATCTGTCTCCAGCACATCAAGAAAAAACTGTGGGCACAGATCAGTCAGAATCCTTTCTTTGGACACTCCTGCTAATTCAAGTCCTAGGTCCTTTTCTCAGGGAAAGCAGGGTGAGGCTGGGAGATACCAGAAGTCCTTGAGCCTTGAGGGGATAAAAGACAGAGAGAATGTAAGAATTTTTTTCTTTAAGGATATGGCTTAGGCTGCTGGGGAAGCTGAAAATTCTGGAGAAGCAAAGGGAGTGAAGAGGTGACAGAGGAATTTTTAGCTGAGACCAAGTAAGTGGGTGTTTTTATTGTAAACAGGAAGAGACATTGGCACAAATTTGCTTTCCAAAGTCCAAAGATCAAAAGACAAAAACTAACAAACCAACAAAAGCAGTTTGATGTAGGCCAGAATAATACCCAGGGTGTGATAGTTAATTTTATGTGTCAGTTTGACAGTGTGAAGGGATGCTCAGAAAAATGGTGTAACATTATTTCTGGGTGTGTCTGTGGGGGTGTTTCCAGAGGAGATTAGCATTTGAATCACCCTCACCAACGCAGGTGGGCATTATCCAATCCATTGGGGGCCGGATGCAACAAAGAGGTGGAGGATGTGTAAATCTGCTCTTTTTGGTCTTGAGCTGGGACATCTATCTCCTCCTGTCCTCGGACATGGATGCTCCTAGTTCTCAAGCCTTTGGACTCAGAAGAATTATACCACCAGCTTTCCCGGTTCTTCAGTTTGCACACAGGACAGTAGATCATGGGACTTCTGATTCTCCATAATCACGTGAGACAATTCCTACAATAAATCTCCTCCTTTGTGTTTCTTCTTTTGGTTTGGTTTCTCTGGAAAACCCGGACTAAAACATGGGAGATTTCAACTGTCAAGATTTCTGGGTAACAGACGTTTTCAGAGTCAAGTAAAAATGTACATTCTGGATTGAAGAATCTGAGATACCAAATGGAACACTGAAAATCTTGAGTCAGTCCAAGTTGGAATGTGGTGTTGGCCAGAAATAAGAGATGGAAGGATAACCACCAGAAGTCCCTGGATTTTAGGGTTGGGTCTCCAGAGTTAGAATATAGATCTATGATGAATCTAGCCCAGCCCCTGTCTTCAGAGAGTTCCTGGTCTAGTGAAATGAACACATAGGGCTGATGACAAACACCAGCGAGCTGTGGAATGCCCAGTGATCGAGAAGCATGGGGTGGAGTGAGTGGAGGTCTGGTATGTTTTCTTGAGGATTTGAGCAGGAATTATCACAGCAAAGGCAGGCGTGTGCTTGTGTGTGTGTGTGTGTGTGTGTGGTGTTTATAAGCTTCTTAGGAAAAGATGACAATTGGAACAAGGGCATAGAAGCAATCCATGTTAAAGTCCAGGTGAGAAACTATAGCATTCTCTGGAAGTATTGTTTAGAGCAGTGGTTTTCAAAACTGGCAGCAAACTGGAATCACTGAGAATGCTTTAAAATACTGATGTTCAGGTGCCACACCCAAGTATATTGGTTTGGGGTAAGACTTTAGATTCCAAATATAAGTGATATCATATGGCATTTTTCTTTCTTTTTCTGCCTTACTTCACTTAGAATGATGATCTCCAGGTCCATGCATGTTACTACAAATGGCATTATTTTATTCTTTTTATGGCTGAGTAGTATTCCATTATATAAATATACCACAACTTCTTTATCTAGTCATCTGTTGGTGGACATTTAGGTTGTTTCCATGTCTTGGCTATTGTAAATGGTGCTGCTATGAACTTTGGGGTGCATGCATCTTTTTGAATTACAGTTCCCTCTGATATATGCCCAGGAGTGGGATTGCTGGGTCATAAGGTAAGTCTATTTTTAGTCTTTTGAGGAATCTCCATACTGTTTTCCATAACGGCCACACCAAACTACATTTCCAACAACAGTGTAGGAGGGTTCCCTTTTCTTCACAGCCTCTCCAGTGTTTATCATTTGTTGGCTTTTGAATAATGGCCATTCTGACTAGTGTGAGGTGATACCTCATTGGTTACCGGGGGGAAGAGGGTGGGAAGGGGTAAATTGGGAGTTCAAGATTTGCAGATGCTAACTAATATATATATATAAAGTAGATAAACAACAAGATTATACTGTATAGGACAGGTAACTATATTCAATATCTTGTAATAACTTATAGTGAAAAAGTATATGAAAATGAATATATGTATGTTCATGTATGACTGAAGTATTATGCTGTACACCAGAAATTGACACAACATTGTAAATGGACTATACTTCAATAAATACATACACATATAATATATATACTTTAAAAAAAAATAAAAAGAACAGCCTGAATTGGGCAAGTGTAGAAACAGAGATCCAGGCAAGTGACAGTGGTGGCTTAGAGTCAGGTGACAGCTGTCACTTTATTCTTCCTACTCTGATGCAATTAGTAGGACCCATTTCCTGCTGCTTCCAAACAAAGATCCCTAACTGTGAAACAGCGTAAGGCTAAAGGTGGTGGGAGATGAGACAGGAGAGATGGGTGATGATCAGATCACACAGGGTCTTAACTGTGATTCCGAGGAGGCTGATCTTTTGAGGGAAGGCAATGGGGACTCTTTGGAGGACAGAAGATCGATACATTCAGGTTTGCAGTTTTCGAAGTTCCCACTGATGCTATGTGGAATACAAGTAGGAGAGGTTGAGATTTCGAGATCAAAGATCCAGAAATGAGCATCACAGCTAGGAGGCCAGGGAGAGAATGTTCTGATGGCGACTTTGAGATCTTGAGGATGACAACTCTTTCTCCTCCCAGTGGTGGCTTAGGACTTCTAACGGGAACTTCCGGCTCCAGGTTTGCAACGGGCTGAGTCCTCTAGAACCTGGAGAAACACCATCACAGATTGATTGGATTTAAGCCAGCGCCAGGAGAATTCTATAAGGCACAAACAGCAGGATTTAATCAAAGCTGCTGGAAATCATCTCAGATTCCAGCCTCCAGGCCAGAGGTTATGACAAGGTGGCGTGTGTATCAAAAAATGACACAGACATATTTTACTGGCCCTCTTGGTATTTAAATATGTAAATTAGTTGCTATGGGGATTTCGTATTCAAACTTGAATTTTCTATCCAATCGGGCTAAGCAGGCCCAATCCCTAAGGAGCCCATCCCCATCAGCAGTAATGAATTGGAGGCAGGACATGGGGGTACCTGATCTCATTTGCCAGAGCCCCCATTTGGCCCATCTATGAGTTTAATGCCCAGCCCCTGCAAAGACACGCTTTGCCCACATTCTGTGCTAAAGGGAACAGCTGAAGATGTGTAGCGATGCTCACAGCCTACCTGTAACTAGAAGGACCTGGGGTAAGTTACCTGGTCACCCTACCAAATGTGCCCGGCCCCCATCGACACCCCATGCTTTGACCCAACAGCATGCTGACCACTGTCCCCAGGGCCTGCTTCCCTGGCAGCCTCTCCCCCTTTCTTCACTCTACACACCACTTAAGCTTGGCTTCCAGGCCCTCAGAATAATTGGAGCTAAAAAAGCATTCTCTCTATAAATATTAATTTGGTTATGCTTGGAATACTCTGCTTCTTTTTAGATGAATTGTTAACCAGCTTTCTAATCAGTAGCTTCTTAACGAGCAAAGCAAGATCTCTTCTGCTGGCTTCTTCCTTGATTGGGGGAGGGAGGAGGTGGAATTCACTAGAAGCTGCAAGGATTTATTCAGGAGAGATGAGCTGTGGATGGTCTGGCTCCCTGAAGCTATATGCACCTCCCGGATTCTTCTGAACAATCTTCAGAGGACCACCCTGGCCAGGAAATCAGCACTGGTTAGGAGGTGGGTTTTAGCAACTGGCAGCTCATAATCAGAATCTCAGCCCTGCCCGCTAAGCAACAGTACAAATTTGGGCAGGTTACTTCACCACTCTGGCCCTTGATTTTCTAACCTATAAAATAGAGATGATAAAAATGGGGCAACAGTGGCAGTAAAGGGGATGTAATTAGGTGCTGCATAGAAGGTTCTCAGAAAAAAAAGAAATGTTAATGAAGGAGAGAGGATTTTAAAGCAACTTCAGGGAGGTCAATGCATTTAGACACTTCCAGCCATCTGTACAAACTTCAGAGCTGCATTATTTCCAGCTTTCCTGGATCCTAGTTGGAGGGCACAGGTGGTCCTGTCACACAATGATCACATCTAAGTCATGACTGTGTCTCAGGTTAGCACATCCACCCACCCACCCATTCATTCAATGGATAACTGAGTACCCACCACGTGCCTTGTATGGTAACTGCCCCGCGGACACAGTGGAAAATGGATGCAGTGGATGGAGCCTGACAACGGGAAGGGGTTTGTTGCTGGGAGCCGGTGGGACTGATACTTACCAGCACAGACTCTTTGGTCCACCACTCCGTAGCTGCGTGATCTTGAGCTCACAAATGACCCCAGCACACCGAAGTCCCCTTTCCTCATCTGAAGGCAACATCCCCCACCAGAGTTGTGGGTTATAGTTTCTGCTTTTCTTGCTTGTCAGGGCTTTTTTTTTTTTTAGGTTCAAATTCGATAAGCCAATGAATGAGAACTTGCTTTGCATACTGCAAAATGCAAACGAATGTGCTGTGGTCCTCTTCTGAAACGAAATTCACCAGAGGCTTTCTCAGGATTTACACCAGGCTCGTATCATTGTCATGGGCAGCCCTCTTGGACTGACCAACTAGCCAGTGATCTGTCTGTCTACTCTGCCCACAGCTGCCCAGTCAGCTTCATTTCCTGGGAGGAGGCAAAGGAAGTGGTTTGGACCAAGACGGTGAGTTTATAAGTGATCATGTCTGTGTATCTTCCAGAAAGACAGAGATCTTAAGCCCAGGCATCATCCAGAAATGCTGAGGAACCTCCCCCTCCACACGGGGTGGACTTACACTCCTCGATGGAACTCCAGGCCTTGCTACGGCACTGCCTTCCTGCACAAAGTGTCATTGACTTGTTAACCCTTCTGGAGAAAGTTCCAGACTAGCACGCCCCTGGCAGTACCGCAGAGGTTTCAGTGCATTGACTCTGAAGCCAGGCAACTGGGCTCAATACCAGCTCTGCCATGTCCTTGCCTGTGTGACCTTTGACATGTTCCTTAGCCTTTCTGGACCTCTTTTTTGGCACAATGGAGATAGTAATGAAACCCCAGCAATAGGTATGTTGTTAAGTCCAGTGAGGTAAAGCAGTTACCAAGGTGTCTGACACACAGTAAGCACTCAATTAATATTATTACCTGGATACCCTCCTTCTCGCTGGTCCGTGGTGTCGACAGCTTGGACTGAGCCATTGCTAAGCACGAGGCTAAAGGAAATAATATGAAGTAACTGACGGTAGAAGGTCCTCGATAAATAGTTTTTATTATTATCATAAATATCATTTTGTCATTACTATTAGGATTTCTAATGGAGAGAAGACAAAGCTGGTGCCGAATTTGGATGGGGACTCTCTGGTTCTTACCTATAGAGCTGTGAGTACTGGTTAGACCATGCAACAGACAGCTCAGGGAAGGAAGGCTTAAAAGAAAACTGGCCTGATCCAGAGGGCTGTCATCATTTCCACTTATTCGCTGTCCTAGGAGCAGTTTTGTATGAGCTGATAATTGCTTCCATTGAGGATGGCTGCCCCTTCCTTGTCCTGGCCTCAGATGGACCTTGCAAAGACATCTCACACAAGCAGAGCAAACTCAGACACACTGTGTAATGTTTTATGCCTCCTCCCTGGGGTATGATTAGGGACTATTCTTAAGGCAACTGGAGACAACCAGGCAGAAACTGCCCCAGAGGCTAAGAGCTGCTCCAGCAGTTTCATCCCGCCCACTGAGGTTAAATACACTTCTTTTTCTAGTTGCTTAGAGCAACTTGGGCTGGCTGTGTCCAAAGTGTCTGCAAGGTGGGTTTTCAGGGTAAAGGAAGCAGCAAGATTCTATTCCTCTCCATGAAGAGCTGACCTGAGAATAAGGCATTAGCCACTCTCTCTCATCTCACTAGTCTTGGAGCTCCAAGAAGGTAGGACCCATATCTGTTTATTTGTCCTTTGCATCCACAATGTCAGCACATAGCAGATGTTGGGAAGTATTGGATGGATGGATGGATGGGTGGTTGGATGGAATGGATGGTGGTTGGATGGATAGTTGGATGGGTGGATGGATGAATAAACGGATGGGTGGATGGATGGATGGATTGGGGGGATGGACAGATGGATGGTTGGATGGGTGAGTGGATGAATGGTTGGAAGGGTGGACGTGTGGGCAGATGGATGGATGAATGAATCAATGACTTTCTCTACATCTAGTGACAGCACTCCCACAGTTGTGTTCCCCAATGTCCACAATCACAGCCCAGCTTCCAGATTTTCTTTCAAAAGCAGAAGTTTCACAGCCCAGTCATCCCTTGATATTTCCACCAGATGGGCTCAATCCCATCTATCTTTGCCCCATTGGCTGACTCCATCCCAGGCTCCTCAGAGCTAAGCATTCCTTAGGGTCCCAGTTCATGCTCTTTGGCAGTCCCACCCTTCTGTGCTTATATTCCAAATTCAGGTTTATTAATCAGGGTAATTCCTTCCAGTTGCTGCAACAACCCTTATATCTCATAGGTTTATCACAATGACATATTTCTTACTCATGTCAGAGTCCAGTCGCCTATTGAGCCAGCAATCCAGTTTCCTTCCATTTCAAGGCTCTGCCTTCCACATAGAGCTTTGCCTACTTAAGTGAAATCTTTATGCTCTGAATAAAGAGAATGAACCAAAGATCTAGACCTCAGTGCCCACTGTTTACCTGTAAATGACAAGTGATGGCCGTACTCCTTGGGTAACACGTCTTGCCCAACTGGGTATCAAACACTCCAATCTGTGACACCATCCACCCAACTGCTTCAGCCAGGAACCCATGGGCAGTACTTGACTCATCTCTTTCCTTCTTACCACACACCAATTCTATCAGCAAGTTCTACTGGACCTTTGAATTTACCTCTAGAACATGTCCTACTGAACCATTTCTGTGAGCTTTATCATTTGGGTGTCATTTACACTCAAAATGGTAAGTATGAAACTCCATTCATTTTTACATATGAATGAAAAGCTGTGTACAAAACCTACAAAATTGTCTGTAAGTATTACCCTCCTTTCATTTTTACACATGCATGAACCTATGCTACCATCTGCAAGATACACATTTCCAGCATCTGAGAAGTCTCCCCCACATCCTTTCCAGTGAATATCGGAATATCCTTCTACAGCAACCACTATGCTGACCTCTACCATCTGTTCTTGACTCACACATTAATGGGCTTTTATAGTCTTTTGAAACTGACTATTTTTGTTTTGCTCAACATGATCTGTGTGAGTTGCGTGCATATAGTTGAGGGGTTCAGTAGTTTATTTACTTACCTGTTTTCCTGCTGATGGACATTTGGTTTTCCAGTTTGGGGGTTCCATGAATAAAGCTGTTATACATTCTTTTACTACTTTTTGGTGAACGTGAGGATTCATTCTCATTTAACGTATTCCCAGGAGTCAACTTTTGGGTCTCAGGATAGATGAACCTTGAGCTTTAGAAGATACTGTCATGCAATCTTTAAAATGTTTATATCAGTTCATACTCCCACCAGCAGCATATGCGAGTCCCAGTTCTTTGCCATCATTTGGTATCTTTAGTCTCTTAAGTTTTCGCCATTCTGGTGAGTGTAGTGACAAACACATCTAATCATCTCCACTACTACCGCCCTGATCGAAGGCATCGTTATCTGTTGCCTGGACATCTGCAGTGGACTCCTAACTGCTCCTTATGTTTTCTGCTCTTGCCAAACCCCATTCAATCCATTTTCTACCCAGCATCCAGAGTCTATTACTTCCCTGCTAAATCCGTTCAATGACTCCTGGTTGCACTTAGAAATAAGCTTTCCCATTTCCTTTCTCATCATTCAGATTTCAGCCCAAATAATGTCTCCTCAATGGCCCTTTCCTAATGAACCCGTCTATGTAATATCCGCAGGGAATCACCACCTATCGAATCCATTGCTGTTTTTTCTACACATCTCTTTTCACTACCTCCATCATCTAACTATTGGCTCACCTCTGAACTATCTTTTTCCCACGTCCCTCTAAGCTCTGTGAGAGCAGGACCCTGTGCTCCCTGCTGTGCCCCAGCACCCAGCCCAGTGACAGGCATTTTGTAAACCTTCCGTAAGTGTTTGTTGCATGCACTTGCCTCTATCTGGGGATGGGGTCTTGAGAGGCCACTAACGCATGTTCCTGTAGCTGTCTCTGTTTTCACCAAGCCACTGTACCACTTATTTCTCAAGAAAATCTCCAATTGTGGTAAGTGATATTAAAAGCATCAGGACCGGATGCTCAGTTTTCCAGCCAGGTTGGTCTGGTTGGAATTCAACTCTGCAAAAAGATTCTGACGAAGCACAAACCAAACCCTCAACTTGGCAGCCCAGCTACCCTCACTCAAGGCTTTTTACCTGTGCCTCCTTGAAACATTCCCTGACTTCTCAGTCTAAATACTTCCCCATCTCTGAACATGCCCCGCCCGCCTCACCCAACTCCATAGCCTCTATAAAATCTGCCTTCCAGGGAACTCGTGGAGATTTACTTTCCCCTTCCAGAGTCACCTGAGGGGGCAAGAAAGGCATTGTTATTATTCTTTCCATTTTTCACTTGGACAACCTGGGGCGTGATCTAGTGAAATCTCTCTCCCTTCCCCCATCCATCCTTCCCCCTCCCTCCTGGGATAACCTTGCCACTCCCGGTGCAGAAGTGAGATGGGCTGCCGAGAATTCATCTATGCATTTGAGAGAAAGCAGAAACAGAGACGAGCTGCTTTTAGTGGTTTGAAAAAAAAAAATGAGGTCTTTTCCTAAGCAATTTCTAGTCATGTAGAGGACTGACATACCATAAAATAGGCAGGGTAATCACAGTGTGTGGGATTAAAACCACTCTGGGAGAGCACAGATCCTCGGGGCAAGGGGGGTGGGCTAAGAGCTGCTGGCAGCCTCTGGGCTGGGGGATCCTCCCTGCCCCAGCAACCCCCTCCCCGTCTCTCTACCTCTCTGTCTGTCTATTCTGACTGTCTCTCTCTGACTCAGTGTCTTTCTCTGTCCCTCTCTTTCTCTCTTCTGTCCCCTGATTCCTCCTCACCACCTCCCTCACCCCGCACCCACCACCATAAGCCCATATGTATCTAAACTCCAAAAAGATAGAAATACGTCTCCATCCCTCTTTCCGCTAAGTGCACAGGTACCTCTAAAAGGAGAATCTTCAGAGACAGCCTCACATGTTTCTCTCAGTTACACACACAAATAAAAACATGAGTAAACACACACGCACAGAACCACTGGTGCACACCCGCGCACAGGCACGCGAACATACTGACTCATGTACACACACCCACTCTACACCCCCTCTGCCCATTCGGAGCTCCTCTCGCTCTGCCACTCACCATTCATTCACTTCCGTCCTGCCCTCCGTCTCCCTTCATTACCTTAGACGTCCCCAGACCCCTGAAACGACCCCACTCCTAATCCTCATTCTGAACGCCTTGGTTTCGCTCTGTCACCAGATGTAGATGTACATATATTTAGACATGCACCCGGCTTAGCTTCCTCCTGCTCATGGATTCTTCTTTGCACACCTGTGAAATGGCAGCCCTTGCATTGCTACCCCACTTCGCTCCAGAGTGGAGCCTCAATGCATCCCTTCCTCAGTACAGCTGTTTAGCTGTTATCTTGGTGGACGATGCACGGCGGTGACTTCCATCAGATTCCTTACATGGTGTCACCATGATAGATGGCAGTAACAGATGATCCTGGCTTCTCTCCTTAGTGAGGAAGGGTGCACAACAGCATGACAACAGACACCTGCAACGGAACAAGGACCGCTACAACTGAGATCAGCAGAGCGGGATCCTACTTCAGCTCCCAGCCCTGCCTTGACTGTCTGTCCACAGGCCAGTTGTTTTTCTCTAAAGACCTGAATTTCTTCATCTGCAGCTTGAGGATGGCACAGAAGTTGTTCTTCATTTACACCAATGTCCTATTGCTTATCGTGTTTTTTTTTTTTTTTATTTGCTCTGGATTGACTGAGAGAAGCTTAAATAGTCAATGAGTTTCTTACAGAAAATCAATTAATATCTCTCTGGGTTCAAGCAGCAAGAAATCAAGGATAAAGGGCATAAACTGTGCATGCCTTGTCATTGACTCATCCATGCACCCATCTATCCAGTCATCTAACTGTCCATCCACTCATCCATCCATCCCTCCATCCAGTCATCTAATCATCCATCCACTCATCCATCCAATCATCCATCCATCCATCCAATCATCTAATCATCCATCCACTCATCCATCCATTCATCCATTCATCCATCCAACTATCCATGCATCCATCTATCCACTCACTCACTCCTCCATCCATCTCTTTCCCTATTCACATCCATCATCCTAGTTCAAAGCCAACATCATCTCAATCCTGCACCATTACAATATCCTTCCAGCTGATCCTCCTGCTTCCATTCTTGCCCACCTTTCCTGCAGTCTATTCTCCACTTAGCATCCAGAATAATCTTTGAAAAATATAAAATGACTGTGTCACCTCCTGTCTAAAACCCTCTAATGACTACCTCCTGCTCTTAGGATATAATTCAAAATCCTTACTGAACACAAGGTTCTGAGGGATCTCTCCCCTCCCTCCTTATCTGACTTTCCTTAGACTCCAATCCCTCCATCCCATGATGCTTTAACAACCTGAGTCTTCTTTCAGTTCCTTTAGAACACCAAGACCCCTCTCATGTGAGGCATTTCTACTGCCAATTAGATTTCTGTCTCCCACAAGATGGCCCATAGTCTTTTTGGACATCTATAAATACCAGAGCCTGACAAAGCCAGAGTTGACCACAGTCCCCGGGATGCCCTAGTGGGCCATGTCATAGCTAGGTAACATTCTCAGGTGTGTTCCTGCACAAATCCTCCCCGTGTTCTTCTCTCATTGGCCCAGGTTAATGAACTCCCGTTTGACATAATTTATTCAGATCGACAGTCTCTGATTCAAATTCAAGTCACACTAAATACTTTTGGATTCAGAGCTCATTAGATCAGATATGACACTTAGTATAACTTCTCAGTATAAATAACAATGTGGTTCTGTGACTAGTCCCCAAGGACAACAAGGTCTTCTATATGAAAGGCAACTGGCTTTTCTTCTAAGAGTAGTGGATTTGGCCTTGACCTGGCCAAAGTCGGGGGCTTGGACTCTGTGTCCTCCGCTTACTGATTTCAGAATTTCATCACAAATTCTCAGCCACAAGCTGAGCTTTTCAAATCAATGCCTCCGATGTAACAAGTGTTCTCAGCTCCTCCTAATCTTATTAAACTGCTTTTCCTGTAAAGTAACGGGGTGATTTTCAGTCTGTTCACGTTGAGATTAAGTGCAGCATGCAAGCGGCTGAGCGGATGTCAACTTCTGAATCGTGAAGAGCCTTATGCCCCCAGCCTCCCCTGCCCTCGCCTCAGCCAAAGCGTCCCTTGTCCAGGTTTGATGGCTAAGATAGCTCTGAGGGCTGAAGGACACTCTGCCTCTCTGACTCTTGGGAATAAGGTAAATAGGAAGGTCAGAAGTGGCTGAAGAGAGGAAAGATTTTCTCTTGGTTCTCTCCATCATGTGGAAAAAGAAAAGATGACTAGGAGTTAGGAAACATGGGTCCTACCTGCAGCTCTGCCTTCTCTTCCTGGGTGACATTAGCGTCAAGTCTCAGCTTTTCTATCTACACAATAGCAAGAATAGTGCCTGCCCCTTAGGGCCCATTAACTGGTCCCCAGTTTCTACCTTTGACCCTACAATCCACCCTCCACACTGCGGCCGCTGTAATTTTATAAAAATTTAATGTGACTCCTCTGTTTTGAAATCCTCCAAACTTTCCATTGTCCTCAGAATTAAATCCCAAATCCTTGGACTAGAAGACTTCTCTGATCTCATTTCCCATCATCCTCTCTCTCTCACTTAGCTTTAGTCCACTGGCCTCCTGGCTGTGTTCTTTGGACCATCCAAACATGCCCCAGGGCCTTTACACCTGCTGCGTCCTCAACCTGCAGAGTTCTTCCCCTACATGTCCTGATCACTACCTTTTAGTTCATTCACTCATTGTAGAGACTGTCTCAGACCTACTCGCCATAAAATGTCACTCAAATCCCTCTCCACTTCCTTTGTATTTTAAGTTATTTACCTCCAGATATATGAAATCCTCCTTTGTCTCTCTATTTTCTGTTTCTTTCTCTCCTCAGTTAATGGTTATATAAACTCTATGAAGTTAAGGGACCATAGTGTAGTTCACTATTTTATTCCAAGCCCTAGAAACAAAGAGCTCTTGGCACATCCTTGGCACTGGAGTAATAATTAGTAAATACACGAATGAGGCTGTGGTGCCAAAATTTAGGTAAGCACTCAACGTGCAATGGCCATTACTGTTTTTTTTTTCTTTAATTCTTTATTTTTTAATTGAAGTGTAGTCAATTTACAATGTTAGTTTCAGGTGTGCAGCAAAGCAAATCAGTTATACATATACATATATACATACATATATTTCTAGTTTCTTTTCCAACTCATTACAAGAAATTGAATATAGTTCCCAGTAGGTCCTTGTTGTTTATCTATTTTATATACAGTAATGTATTTCTGTTGATCCCAAACTCCTAATCTATTCCTCCCCCGACCCACCCCTTCCCACCTGGTAACCACAGTTTGTTTCCTATGTCCGTGAGTCTATTTCTGGTTTGTAAATAAAATTTGTATTTTTTTTTTTTTTTTTTTAGATTGTTGAACTCTGACTGCTGGAGCTCGCGTCTGTCTTCCTGCTGGTTTGTGAGTTTTTAAGGGTAGCGGCTGGATCTCGCTCATCTCTGCCTCGCCTACAGAACCTGGCACCAGGCAAGAGCCAACCCATGCTTGTTAATGTCAAAGACCTCTGCAGACATCAGAGGGCAAAATCCCGCCCCTCTAAGAAGAATGACATCAGCCCCTTGCCGGGGGGCGCTGACACTTGATGGATTGGGAACGCTTCATCACCCTGTTATCTCTGGCAGCAAAGACACAGAGCCCTGACAGAATGGAGCAAGAAGAGCTTCAAGGACAGTCGCTGGGTCCGGGCTGTCCCCTGTGGGGCCACATGCTCCCCTCCACACAGGAGTAGACTTGGCCCTCACTCCTGCCTGCCTCCTGGCCTTCCATCCCTTCCTCCAGGAGTTCCACTTCCTGAAATTCAGCACCCGCTCCTGCTGTCTCAGGCCCTGGGGGAGCAGAGACACAGACTCCTTCCTCTGTACGCACGAGTCACTCTCCAGGAGAGAGCTGTGACAAGATCCCGTCAGAGCACCCGGGAATCCGACACCTGGAGAGCCATGTGTATCTTCTCCCAACTCTTTGTCATGCTGTGAATGTTATTAAAGTGCTCTATCTATCAGAGTGAAAAAAAAAAAATCCCAGCTTAAACCAAACCGTATACGGGACTGAAAGTGCAGGCTGTGAGTGTAATTTCCACGGGACGGTGGTGAACAAGTAAAGGGAGGTAATTTATGATTCTCCCGAGGAAAAGCAGAAGGCAAGGCGGACACTCAGAGGCGATTCCTTCCTCTCCTCCGGCCCTGCTCAGCCCCGCCCTTCCTGGCCTCCGGCGGCTCCCTGTCATCTTTGGAGCAATGCCATTTCCCCAGGCTGAGAGCCCAGCCGGTGGTGCTGCCGGTGGTGGTGGGGGGGGTGCTCCTGCCACTCCAAACATCTGAAGCATCCGCAGGTGTGTTTAGTTATAGAGAGAGGGAACATCAGGAAATAAGTGCAGGGCTGGTGATTTAAAAAGAAAGAAAACAAGGAGGTAATGTCTGTGCCCCGCAAACTTGGCAGCAAGGCGACAGAACTCAGCAGAATTCAGCATCATAACAAGGATAGTTCACCTTTATGGTTATTTTCTGTGTATCACATGCCAGGCTCTGCCCTAAGTGCTCTTGCGTTACTTTATTTAATCCTCCCAACCACCCTGAGGGAGGCACTATTATTATTCTCTTTTTAGAGATAAGAAAACTGAAGCTCAGAGAGGTTAAGAACTTACTCAGAGCCACACAACCTGTAAGTTGAGAGCCCCAGCAGACACTTCTCGCTCTGCCCCCATCCCTGACTTTCCTTTCTGCCAAGGGACTCGCTGAAATCTGAAGGAGTCACTAAAGCCAGTGGAAGCGTACTTATTTCAATTGTCAAGATGAATGAACTTTTAGAGCCCCGTTGGAGGAGTCCTGCAAGCCTGGGCTGTGGGTTGGGAGCCATGAATATGCACGCACACGCTGCCACTGAATTAGGTGGCTGCAAACATATTTAGAGGCAGCTGCTCCTTTAATAATCTGGGACAGCCACAGGAATAGACAAGCGGTCGCGCTGGCCCATTTGCGTGGGTAAAGCGATAATTTTATAACACAATTGCACCAATTAGGTTTCCCCAGACAAAGCCAGGGGAACACCATTTGGGAGCAATCCTGGGTGTCGTCAGCCGAAGCCTGCTGCATCCTCATCCCAGCTGTCAGGCGCAGAACAACCTGTTTCCTGTAGATGCAGCCTCATGAAGTGATGGAGAGCGGGGCCCCGGAGTCAGTCAGTCCCAGCAGGGCTCCGTGTGAACTACGTAACCCCTAGCTGATGGCCTAATCCCTCTGAACCCCAGTTCATTCATCTGTGAATGGGGGTACAATTGGTGCCTTCCTTTAATGGGAAGTTGTGAGGATTAAAAGTCATCGTGTATCTAAAGCTTTTAGAACACTGCCTAGTGCAGTGATTCTCAAAGCTTTTCTGCATGCCTGAATCACTGAGGACCTTCCAAAAATGTCCTGATGTCTGGCCCTCACCTTCAGAAATTTTAATTTGAGCGTGAATATTAGAATCTTTTAAAATATCCCCGGTGATTCCAATGTTTTGCCAAGGCTGAAGACTGCTGTTCAAGTACGAAAGAGATGTTTGGTAGACAGAAGCTAAAGTTATTATTTCCTCATCATTATACCCACACTCATGGGCCAAGCACAAAACTCTCTTCTCACTTATAAGGGTGATGGAAATTCATCAGCAGTTCAACCTTTCTTCTCATCCCTGATCTGGCCCAAGTCCCCTCTTCTGAGAAGGGGAGAAAAGGGGGATGTGCTTGGGTGGGGGAGGCATAGCTTCAAGGGGAACTGGGAGATAATGGGTCATCACCTCTGAGCACATTTGCTAAAATTGGAGCCTTTTAAGTAGTCACTCAAGATAACACATAGAATTGTTACGGCTCTGGCAAACAGCCACCGGAGAAAGCAGCGTTCAGACAAGACCAGGGAACACATAGACGAAGAGGTCAAAGTGTGTTGTCCCTTAAAATGCTCAGCCCCACCCCTTCCCCCACCGAGTGATGCTGCTGAACCAGTGACCCTGACCCGGACCCCCTGACAACAGTCCTCTCCCAAGGCTGTCACTTACTCTTCCAGGAGGGGCATGAGGCATGAACGCCATCCCTGGGCATCTGCATGAGAAACCAGCCGAGGCTTCAAAGTCTTGGTCACATGGTGGCAGAATACACAAGAACCAGTCTCGGCTCCTTTTTTGCTGGAAGAACCCATTTCTCATCTTACAGAGCAAAACGCCAGATGCTCACGCTCCCATACTCCCTTGCTATCAGTGGCAGCTAAGTCACCCAGTGCTGGAAAGGTGTTCCCAGACAGCTTCCACCAGAGTTTCTGTTTCTTGGATTGGGAGCCTCCCACTCCTTCATGCTCTGCCTCTCCATCCTTCATCCTTAGCTGGATTCTTGAGGGAAGTGAAGGGAGGCTGAGGAAGTAGGAAGGGAAGAGAAAGCATATGGACCTAGGAACCAGAGGAACTGGGGGTCCAGTTACCAACTATACGACCTTGGGTAAGTTGCTTTATTCTCTTGAGCCTCTTCTGCTAAATGATAATGATGATGCTCATCATTGGTAATCATTGAACTGATTAATTCAGTGGTAATCATTGAATTGATTACTCACGGATGAAAAGTGTGAAGTTCTGCCAAATCCCCTCTCCAGGGCTGACGCACTCTTCCCGCAGGGGCTGGGGATATTGGCTGTTAATGGCTCTGCCCTCTGCACCAGGGAACCAACTGCCTGCAAGATTATGCCCCTTCTCTGGGGTGGCCCCAGCCCACGAGTGGCTGATGTGCACTCGCCTTGTGTCAGGTGGGGATCACTCTGAAGGCCGTCCCACTGCTGAGTTCCCCGTGGGAGCTTCTGAGCCCTCACCTGCAGCCCAGTGGCACGTCGGCTTTCCTTTCTGCCCAGTCCTGCCAACGCCCCGGCTTCCTTACAGGTACGTCCTCAGCAACCCCTAGGGTAAGCCTTCGGCACGCAATTCTCCATTTCAGAGTCTGTTTCCAGGAAACCTTATCTAAAACAGTACTGGTGACGGGGAGGATAATTGTGATAGTTTATCCAACAGGGCTGTGGGAGTCTGGGATGGATAATGAGCGTTGAGAGTCCTCGGAGTTGCCGCTGTCCAATACATATGCCTTAAATCTGAATCTGAGGACTTTCCTCAAGAGAAAGGATGACGGATTCCCTCGAGTGTCATTTGCTGTGATTTATTTCTCCTTATGATGTTGTCCCAAGAGTCTCTCTGTTCTGGTTGTTCCTGTCCCGAACCTCCAGGGGCAGCCACTCCGCAGGGTGGGGCCGTGCCCTATAATGGGCTCTCTAAGTCCTTGATATTCTGCACGCTGTGAACGTTTCACTCTTTCTGGGCTCTTCTGTCAGCATCAGACACCCCCCTATCACCTCCTCCCTTAGCTTCCAAGAGAGCTAATCCCCTGTCTAGGGCTTTATCTGTCTGTTGAGAAACGCCCAGAGAAACCCGCCAATCTAAACAGAATGTACTGCAGGAAATCGTATTAGACCTCCCTGTAATTCACCAAGCAGTGCAGGCAGTCAAATTCTAATACCACACTGGTTCTTTTATTGTAATGAGAATAGGAGCTGATGCGACATCAGTCCATCCTTATTGCAGTATTAAGATTCTCCTAAAAGACTACACTGAACACAAGCTCTTGGGAAATCCCCTGCTAACCTACTCAAAACTACCCAAGAATCAGCCCTAGATTGTTCAGAATTTTTAGGCTGATGATACCAAGAGAGGATTGTGCTTCTTAAAATCAAAAATCATTCCTGTTGGGATCGTGAAATAGAGGCTCCTAGAAAATTTAGGAAGAGGGACTGATGGGAGAGGAATGCAGACGGACAACTTGAGACACGGCCCGTGTGAGTGAATGTTGGTCCATATTTAGTATCTTCCCCCCGACAGCATCCTCAGGCCTGCCTGCCACAGAAGAGGCCATCGTGGCTCCAGAAAAAGAAAAAGTACACAATTAGAGAACAGAACCTGGGTGGAAGGTAGGTGGACGGTGATAGGAGAAGGAACGCACTTCCAGGCAAAGTGGAGTGAATGGGAAGACGTTTGGATGAGTGGCACTGATGCGACTGCAGACAAATTCACATTTCATAGAAGAACCTGAAGTAATAATCAGGAGAAGGTGGCAAAGTGTGATGCCCACTGGACACCAGTCCTGTTTCTTAGCTGTTTCAAGAAGCCTGCGTCTGATCGAGTTGCCAAGTCCCCGGCTCCAGGGAACACACCATCTCTCTGAGCCAATCAGGGCAAGCCGTGGTTGGTAGATTGTCTCAGGGTAGGCTTGCAATGAGCCAATTAAATGAAAGAGGAGCGTTGCTGGGGACTTGTGGGAAAGACTCTCCTCCGTGGAAGGATGGAGACCATCCCTGTGACCCTGCCGTTCCAGCCCCAGGTCATCCTAACACCTGTGCCGGTTACCGTGCGAAGCCTTCTCTCTGTGGCACGCATGTCTCATGACCATTTGGTTTTTATTATCTCTTATTTGTGGAGCTAGCATTCAATGTCATGGCCTAACTTTCCCAGAGTCACACAATGAGTGGCAAAGCCGGGGTGAAAGGCAGGAGAAGGGAAGTGGCAGCAGCAGGAACACTGGGAGCCCTGACCTACTTCTGAGCCACTTAGCTGTGAGGCGTGGAGCACATTTCTTCCCCTTTTAACCACTCAGTCCCCACCTAGAAAATAAGGGCTTTAAACAAGGCCCTTATTTGGGAGTTTTTTAGATCGATCTCCCAGGAACTAACGACCTGATAATGAAAAGTGTGCTCAGAACCTCATGGAGGGGAGTGAGGAGTGTTAAAACAGGGAGACCAAAGAGTCAACTGGAAGATTAGGGTCAAGAAAGAAACTTGCATGAATTAGGTGTGTTATGATCTGAATTGTGGGCCCACCCCCCAAATTTATATGTTGAAATTCTAATCCCCAGTTCCTCAAATGTGACTGTATTTGGAGACAGGACCAATAAGCAGGTAATTAAGGCGGAGTAAATTCATATGGGCGGGTCCTAATCCAGTGTGACGATAGAGTTTTTATAAGGGGAGATTAGGACACAGACAACACAGACCAAGGGAAGCCCACTTGAAGACACGGGGAGAAGGCTGCTGTCTGCAAGCCAGAGAGGCCTCAAGGGGAACCGATCCTGCCGGCGCTTTGATCTCAGACGTCCAGCCTCCAGAACTGTGAGAAAATGAATTTCTATTGGTTAAGCCCCCGAGTGTGTATGTTTTGTTAACGCAGGCCCCGCGGACTAACACAAGATGCTACGAGGTGTTGGGAACTATCCGATACCTTAGATATGTCATCGCACACAGGGTAGGTGTTTAGTCATCCCCAACCTTCATCCTGCACCAGAATCACCTGGCTCATTAAGAATGCGTATGTTCAAGCCTTACTCCCCGAGAATGACATTTCAGCTGGGCTGGAGGTGATTGCCAGATGATGGTAACGAGCAGCTGGACTGAGAATCATCTCCCCACATCCCTGAGTCATTATCTTTTCTTATGGTTCAGATCTGGGCTCAAGGGTCATGTCCACAGGGAGCCCTGCCCCTGACCCCGCGACCACACCATCCCTCTCTCTCCAGACACTGCTTCACTTTCTTCAGAGCTCTCATCACTCTGTAAAATCATTTTTGACTCTTACATTTATTCCTTTCTCTCTCTCTCGAAATACAGGGTTCAAGAGGTCAGGGACTTACACTGTGTTCTCTTTTAAGTCTGTTAGTTACATCTTATAATTCCTATTTGTGGACGAGGACACACTAAGGTGGAGAGAAGTTAGTTTCTCACTTCCCTTTTCCATCACATGGTTCAGAAGTGGTAGAATTTGGGTTTGATCCTAGATTTGACTGCATTCCAATCCACCCTACTGGGCTACTTACCCGAGAATTATTCCCTTGCTGTATTACGTTTTATAAACCTTTTTTTCCATCAGAGACTCTCATTTACTCTCACAGGAACTCTTATGCAGGAACTATCACTAACCCCATTTTACAGATGAGAAAACTGGGGCTTACAGATCACCCACGATCATAGACCCGCGGAAGAGGGGATGCAGTCTCCTCCACCCACAAATGCGATTCTCTCTTCCACTTATTCTGTTTTCTGTTTTCTTCCCTCGCCTGCCTGTCAAGTTTCCTCATCTTTCTCGATGAAGCGGCTGCTCTCCTAGGCAGACACATCAGGAGGACAAGGGGCAGCCTGCCAAGGAGCTTCCCAGCAGACCTGCTCCCAGCATCGAGCCGTGCCTGGCTTCTCCCTGGCAGCTCCACCAAGCCCAGACCACCTGTTGGCGCTCCAGTGCTGAATTGGAAAGTGATGATAAGGTTAGAACATTCCAGAATAAGGTGAAGGGGTTGGAGTCCCAGCTCTCAGTGGCTGTGAAAGAATCAGTGGGAATCAGATGGCAAAGAGCTCCTGGCCTTTATTGGGCACCTACTGTGTGCCAGACGCCTGTCACACGTGGGTTTATTTCATCCTGAAGTGGCTTTGGGAGGTGCGAGCAGGAAATACAGGCGTTGCTATTGACGGCTTCCTCCGCTCCCTGCCCAGAAGCTCCTCGATGCATCATGTAATCCCTGCTCTCACTGCATCCCCCGCTCCCACCCTAGGACACGCTTCCATCATTTCCATAAATTGCCTTTTAATCAGTCTCTTCCACCCTCTCTGGTTTCCCTCCGGTTTAGGACCTGTGCCGCAGCCAGAGGGATCTCTCCAAAATGCAGATGGGAGCGGCTCTTTCTTCTGCTTACAACCTTTGACAGCTTTCCATTTTTCTTAAGATAAAGGTCAAATCCTGGCAAGGTCTCCTGGTGCAAATTCCTGGAGGACCCACCCCCCACCTACGTCCCCAGCCTTCCTCTCCAGCGTGCCAGTCCTCCTGGGTGTCTTCCAGGCCCTGCAACACGCCATGTGCCCTCCGGGTACCAGGCCTTCTGCCTGGTACCCTCACCCTGCCACCCCTCCCTCAGCAAGGCCAGCTGTCCCTCTCTGAGCCCCTAGACAAGGACTTGGCCCCTTGTCATGTGACCCTGCTTCTTGCTTTCCCAGCATGACTTGTGCATTCATTAGAGTGATTCACTGAGGGGTTTTTTTTTTTTTTTTTTTTTTTTTTTGTCATTTTCTTGAAACCAGAGACTTAACCTGATTCTATCCCCACTCCTAGCCTAGAAGCTAGCTCAGCGCTAGGCACAGAGCTGGCCCTCAATTGATGTCAAATTGTATCATGTGTACAACTTCAGTTTACAGCAGAGAAAACCGAGGCTCAGAAAGGTTGGGCCACTTACCTAAGGTTGCTCAGCAGAGCTGAGCCACAAACCGTTTGACTGCCTGAGACAGAGCCTTGCTCAACCTGCAAATATGTTAGCCAAGGAAGGAGAGGTCCTGCCGGGAGAAGAAGGGAGGGGCCACTGAGCATTTCGGCTCCTGGAGAAATAAATGGGTGTGCTGAAGTCGGCCCCATCTCCACTCCATCACCAGCCACTTAAGAGGCCGGGCTCCTCAGAGCTGCCCTCAGCTGTGGGGGAGAGACTGATGGTCCCTAAAGACCCATCTCATTATCCCAGGGGCCAAGCGGGGGCCCTGGGAGAGGTTAACTGGCCCATAAATAAACCCCACACTAATTTTGCAACTGCACCGGGCAGAGACACTGACCAAAGGCCCATGGACGCGGCCCTTGGCAGCCTCCCATCTGGGCCGATGGTAATTCTCAGAAGCCATTTGCTCTAATGTGGTGTCACCGTCTTGAGTGAGTGCATGATGAATTAATGGGCCTGTTAAGCGCAGCTCATTGTGCTACTCCATTCGCGGGTGGTGTGCGCTCGCCGGCAGTGGGAGGCGGGCGCCTGGAGACCGGCGGCCCATAGATCTGGACGAAAGCAGTGGGCGCTCGGACGTGCAGGCGCACCTGCGCTGACCCCACACCTGCGGCTGGCCAGTGCGTCTGCAGACACGTATGCTCTGCGCATGTGCGTGTGAGCCCGTGGGAACACGAGTAGGTGTGTGGCGCATGCGTGCTTGGGAACAGTCGTTGCTTGTTACGAGCAATACACCAGTACGGTTACCCCAGTGCCTGCAGACCTGTTTTATTATCCAGTATGTGTGGTTCCTAGGAGTTACTCAAACATGTTGTTTTAATGAAAAGTAAAGGCTACTTACGACTACCTCTTTACTATTACTAATAAGAATTATAATAAACAGAAAGAACAAAGCATTTCTAGACGGCAAGAGAAAATCAAATATCCTCAAGCCATCAGCTAGCTAAAGATGTCTGGGGAGGGCATTTTTATTCTCTAATCCTGTTTCCACCTGTCAAAGGAAGGCTTCTATTGGCACAGCAAGCAGGAAGTTGAGAGCGTTTATACCTAAGAGCCTTTCTTTTCTTGTAAGTAGGAAGGCCATTCCTTGAGAAGGGGTTGGCTGGAGGACCATGGAAGGGGATTTGAGGACAGGTGGCTAAATTTTGGAGGATTTTCCCAGGGTAAGTAAGAAGGCAAGATGGCCCAGGTCAAGAATGGGATTCCTGTGATGCCCTGGGTGCCTAGGTAAAACTTTCCCCTGTAAACTTGGTGGTGGGGGCATCATCCCGCATTCTCAGATGCACTTGGAGGTCTACAACAAAGACAAGGAATGTGGGAAATTGAAGAGGCCAGGGAGAAGGTGGTTAAGTGAGTGCTCTTGGGGTCCAAGCTGAACACAGTAGGAAGCCAGGTCAGGAGATGAGAGAGAGGAGGGTCATAAAAGCTTTCAACCAGCTGGCGAAGCAGGGTTAGCACGAAGAAGTGAGGAAGCTGTTTGGACGAAAGGCTGTGGTCAAGGAAGTTAGAGGTCACTATTTCAGGGGTGGGGCAGGTGGTCGGGATGATGGCAAGTCCACAGTGAAGGGGGAGTGAAGGTCAAAGTCACTGAAGAAGGGAAGGGGTTAGAGATAGAGGATTAGGGCAGCAAAAATTCTTTACATGGGAAATGGGGACCTTGCAACTCTTTGACAATCTTATACAAATCCCAGGCTGTTTCCCTGCGGAAATGCCACATTCCCATTTTTTCACATAAGATGCAAAGATCTCCAAAGCTCCTGGACTGGCTGGAGCAGTGACCTGTAGGATGCTGGCTGGCTGGCTGGCTGAGCCCACTGCAGTGAAGATGGGGCTAGGAGTGGAGGGGGAGGCTGGGGAGCAGGAGTCCGAGTCCTCATTGAAGATAAGGCAGTGACGAGGAGATGAGGTGACAAGGAGGCAGAAGACGCTGCAGCAGCGGCTGAGACACCCGGCTGGTCCACTGGCCTCGCAGTTCCAAGGAGAGCTCTGACATGGGGCTTTCCCAGAGGAATTGTGAAGATGCATTCTTGGGCCTGACTTGTTCACAGCTGCTGTCTCTTGGGCTGTGGGGACCGGAGAGAGAGATGAGAATCACGAAGATGGTCCCAGGATCTTTCCCACAGCTGCTGCCTTATTATTTTTTTTTTTTTTTTTTTTGAGCATGACTTATTTCTTTTTTTTTTTTTTTCAATTCCTGTTACTTCTATTCCAAGATCTGCCTCCAGCTGTCTGTCTGCCACCTCAGAGCGCTTTGGTGTCCTTATCCAACTCCCACGGCAGTGGTCCCAGCCTGCCCCTCTTCCCTGCGGTCTCTGGGCATCCCTCTCTCCAGGAGCTCCTCTTCACTCACTCCTACCTGGGGGGTTCCCGCGGCTACACTCACAGCTTGAAATCCCTCTGCCCGCCCTCCCCACCAGGTTTCCGTTTACTCCTCCTGCTCCTACTCTGCTTCCCAGAGCGCATCTAGACACACCTCAGAAGCCCTAAAAACAAAGGCTGTTTATTATTTCCACTACTGTGCCGAGCTGCTCAGTGGACCTGACCAGTGTCTCAGAAAAGCCAGACCTCAGTCATTCACCAATGACCCACAGGAGCAGAACACAGGGCACTGCTCTGCCACCGACCTGGTCACAGAACTCAGATAAAACCAGACTCCGCCATTGACTGGACAGCGTCAGCGCCCATTGCCCCTCATCCTGAATTGCCCTGTTGCACTGTCAGAGACCCTCAGCCTGAGGACTTGGAGGAGTCAAGAGCTGAAACAGACAAGGACAAGCCAGGAATCTGTGGGTACCACTGAGCCAGGTTTGGAAAAGCATTTTTGGAGGAGTCTGAAAAACCCTCTGTCAGCCAAACACTGAAGGCGAGGAAGTGCTTGGGTTTCTTGTCTTTGCCCCAAGAGAATGTTAAGGATCCAAACATGGGTCATGAGCCCCCATAAATGGTTCAGATACCGTCCTAGGAATCCCTTTCCTGTCCACTGCTTCTGTGCACAGTCTTCACACCCGGGATGTGTTGTTCTGTATTATAATTACTTTATAATTATAATATAATTATAATCCTCATTAGTCTCCAATCTCCCCTTGGAATGTATTTTGTTCATTGTTGTATCTCCAGTGTCCAACAGAGGGCCTGGTGTATAGCAGGTTCTCAGTGAGTGTTTGTCGACTGAATAATAAATGGAAGAAGAATGAAGGTGCTAATCCATAATTCATATCTTGATAACACATTCAGGAAGAACTCAGTGTTACAGACCACTTCATTAAAAATCTGAAAATGGCTAGACTTTAGTGGTAAGAGAATGGTCAACACTGTTCCCAATTAAAGTTTGTTTACTCAGTATCCACTATATGCCAAGTTCAAGGTGCCGACTTGCACAAAGAGTAGACCAAAGTTTGGAGCATGTAAGGGCTATGCATGGGGAAATGGTGGAACATTTGCAAGGTTTATCTCAAGAATTTCCAGGGAAGTCTGAATTTCATGTATTCTAGCACAATACATATCAAACTCAGTGCTGGTATATGGGCCTGATGTATTATAGAACCCAGATTAGATCAAAAACTTGTGCCATGCTCTCAACCTAATAGGAAGTCAGACCTTTTTCTTCCTGGAGAAATGTTTACTTTTATTTTTCCCCCTAGATCTTGAAGGCAGAAGTCAATAGAAAGTGGAGTTGAAAGGCAGCTTTACAAAAACAGTAGGGGCATTTCTGCCACCTTGCTGGGCAAGATAATTCAGTGCAAAGAGAGAGCCAATCAGGGATGCGAAGACCAGGGGGATCACTGCCACTTTTTCAATTGACATAGCTAGGGACAGTGTCAGAATCAACGGGGAGGTGTTCCTCTCTGCAATTCCCTTTTGTCACTCCTGGTTGAGGGTCATCACAGGCTGCTGGGAAAGAGGCTGGGATTAACAGGCCTGAGTGGCAAATACTCGGTAGCATGTACAGGAGCAAATGGGGGATTAATTCAAGATCAAGGCACAGGCTGACAGCAGCTACTGAGGCCAGGGAAACAGAGGTTTCAGGACCATTGACCCCGGTGCAAGGCCAACACACAACGCACAGATGGGTGACAGCAGAGGACAGGAGAATAAGGGAAGACTGTGCTTCATGTGATAGTTAAGTGCCTGAAATTTGGAATCAGGTAGACCTGAGAGGGAATCCTTGCTCCATGTCATTCTTGCTGTGAAGACCAAGGTAATTTTCTTAACATCACTCATAAAGTGGATATAAGCACATTTGCCATGAGAAGTAAATGAAATCTATACAGGAAAACCTGATTTATTTATCCCTTCACTCACCATATGTGTGATCCTGGATGATAACAGGCATCTGTTGGCTGCTTACTAGATATCAGGTAATATTTAAATAACTTCGTATGTATTAACTCTTTCAATCCCTAAAATAACCTAGTAAGAATCACTGTTACTATCACCATTTTACAAATGAGAAAAATGAGGCACAGAGAGGTTCAGCAACAGGAGAAAGGTCACACAGCAAGTGAATTGCAAACCTTTCAATTTAAACCCAGAACAGCTGGCTGTGGAGGCCACGTTCTTGACCACTATGCTTACCAATGATGGAACGACTCTAGGCATAGAAGATACGATAGTAAGACAATCAAAGCTCCTTTTCTTATGGTACTTACTTTATGGTGAGGGAGAGAGACAGTAAACAAATAAATGAAGAGAATGGTTGCAGATGGCGGTAAGAGCCACAAAGAAAATAAAACAGGCTGATGTGATTGGTGACAGGAAAGGCCTCTTCTAATAGATCAGCTTCTCTGAGTAAGTAAAATTGGAGATGAGTTGAGATTTCAGTGACTAGAGGAAGCCAACTGGATGATGATTTAGAAGAAAATTGCCCCAGACAAAAGGAACAGCAGGCATGGAGTCCCCAAGGTGGGACTGAGTAGAGAAACATCAAGAAACAGAAAGAACAATAGCCATCCTGGTAGACGTGAGGTGATTTCTCACTGTGGTTTTAATTTGCACGTCCTCCTTGATGATTAGTGATGGTGAGCATCTTTTCATGAACCTGTTGGCCATTTTTGTGTCTCCTTTGGAGATATGTCTACTTAAATCCTGTTGGCAAGGATATAAAGCAACTGGAATCCTTGTCCATTGCCAGTGGTAATCCAAAATGGTGCAGCCACTATGGTAAACAGCATGGGGTTTCTTCAAAATAAAAAAATATAGAAATACCATATGATCCCACAATCCCACTTCTAGGAATTTATCCCAAAGCATTGAAATCAGGATCTCAAAGAACGAGAAGAACTCCCATGTTCATTGCAGCATGATGCACCATAGCCAAGATGTGGAAACAATCTAAATGTCCATCAACAGAGGAATGAATAAGGAAAATGTGTTTTCTACATATAATGGTGTGTTCTCCTTTAAATCCTGCCATATGTAACTACATGGATGAACCTTGAGGACATTACGGTAAGTGAAATAAATCTGTCATAGAGGATAAGTACTGTATGATCCCACTTACATGAGACATCAAAAACACTCAATTCATAGCAGCAGAGAGCAGAATAATGATTGCCAGGGGATTAGGGAAGGGAGGAACAGGAGTTGCTAATCAGGAGGTAAAAAGGTTTCAGTTATGCAAGATGACTAAGTTCTGGAGATCTGCTGTATGACGTTGTGCCTGTAGTCAACGATGTTGAATTGTGCATTTAAAAAATTGTTAGTGGGTAGATCTCATACTAAGAGATGCTACCTCTGTCGATCTGTCTATCTATCTATCAATCTATCTATCTATCTATCTGTCTATCTATCTATCCATCTATCTATCTATCTATGGAAAGAAAACACACAGAAACTGAACTGTAATAAGCAAGGGGAGGTGTGGTAAGTTACAAAACAGGTGAGGAAACAGTGGTCAGATCAAGTAGGTCAAGATAAGAAGTTGGATGGTCAGGATAAGAAGGTGAATTTTTCTGAATGCAAAGGAAATATCACTTGAGTAATCTTTAAAGGAGAATAGAATACCTAATGTTACTTTTAAAAGATCACTCTGGCAGTTGTGTCAAGAATGAATCACTCCTGCCTGGCAGAGATTAAGCACTCGATAACCGTGCATTCCCTCCACAGGCTGGGAGATGCCTGGAGAAAAGTCAGAAGCTAATATGCAGTGCAATAAGCTACCACTCAAAGAAGTCCTTTCTACTCCAAGAATCGTGGGTGCTGTAGACTCCTGTGGGGAAAAGGGATTTTGAAACTGCTTTGTTTGACTCTCTGCTTCAGACAGGAGACCTCACAGAGAAATGAGGGGTCTCCTTTGCCAAACTCTGCCCTCTGTTCAGAAGCCTCTTTCCCTGTCCATCCTGGGTCTGTGTGGTGTGTGTCTTACAGCATCACTCAAGCAAGTAAGTCCTTTCAGAGCAACATTCACACATTCACACCCCAAATGGACCAATCCATTTGGCAGAGGGGAAAAAGCAGCAACTCTATAACCACTGACCATTCAAGTCGTCTCTAATCAAAAGAGTATTTCCTCAGGTTGGCTGCTGAGACATTAATCTCTAATTCTGATGTCTGAACCCCCTTTCCTTCTTTCTTTGGACCGGGAAGACTGACTCACTCTTTTGGTTGCCAAAAACGACAATGACAAAACCAAATTTCATGTCTTTAAAGAAAAAGAGGCATTGGATTTAACTGGAAACAGTGCACTAAAACAGGAAAGCAAGGCATGTTAGCTATGATCAACCCAAAGATGCTGGCTATTTCATGCTATGTGCAGCATGCTCACAACATTTTCTCTTTGCTCCTTTTTGAAGTAGCTGCCCATGGACCCAGAACTGGACCTGGTAAAGGTCAGAGCTCAGTTATGTGCTTGGAAGCCACACACAGATCTTGGTTCTCAAAACAAATGTCCCTCAAAACATCTCAATTTCATGAAGTCCCTGCAGTATGGGTTTGAAGGCCATGATTGGCTTGAGTCCTGACTGGTAAGAGAGTCCATAAATGGCTACCTTCTTGTAAACCTGGATGGTATGCCAAGCTTAAAAGTGGTAACAGAAAACTGCAGAAAGCAGGTGCTGAAAGTCCGTGTGGTTCTGCTGGTAAACAAGGCGAAGCAAAAACATTGTGCAACACCCTTTGTCTGTGCTCGAAACCACTACATTCCTAGATAGAATTATTTCAGATAAATTCAATACAATATGATGCCAAAGCCAAGACGGTGATCGTTAGGTGATCTAGAGAGGACGAGGGACCTTACAGGCTCAGTGAAGAGCAGGATCTGAGCCTGAGGCTGGGATGTAGATGCTCTCAGAGAAACTGTAGTCAAAGCTGTGGTCTTTGCAGGCTATGAGAACCAGGAATGGGGACCCCTGAATAAATGAGGGTGCCAAGAGAGATGCTATGTCTGTAAACAGGGAGGAGAAACTGCTTTCCAGCCCCAGGACAGACCCCAGAAGTGAATATCTTCCCAGGTCGCTGAGAGAAAGTAGTTATTCATAACGTGTTAGGACCCTGGATGTGCATGGGATGTAGATGGTAGACCTGAGAGCTCTAAATCCTCACACAGAGCAGAAACTCCAAGCCATAAAATTAACTTAAAGGCTAGCCAGGGACCGGGGAATTTCTGGCAGAGGCAGCTGTGGAACCAGACTGTGGCATTCCTACCAAATGTGCATGTGCACAGTTCCCGTGGGTGGCGGCTCCCACTGAAAGTGGCATTACGGGCAAAAATGACAAAAGAAACTATATTAAAAACTACAAAAGGACTAAGAGAATTTACTACTGAAGAGACACTTGCTTGAAAGAACCTCTAAAGGCTGTAACCTAGCAAGAAGAAAACTGAATCCAGGTGGAAGAAAGCAGATGTAGAAAGCAACACAGAGCAAAGAAACAAAAGTGAAGGGAAAGACAAAAAAGTAAAGTAAATATGGTCCCTTCTTGGCCAGACAATTGACAAGTTAGCAAGTGAACACAGGTTTGGTGAGGGGACGCTCCCAGACGCACCAAGGAGTACCACTGGAAGCAGGAGGCACTCGCCACCTTCTCAGCTACATGTTCTCTCTCACCTTGGACAGCTCTCTGGAGCCAGGAGCTAATCCTGGCTTTCCTGGCTACAGAGTTCACTCACAGCGTCAAAGGTTAAGTGTGTTTGCACCAGAGTGAGTGGTCAGAAGAAGAAAGTCAGCTTTCCTCCACCAGTGCAGCGTTCCAACGCGTGGTTGGATCCACCCACCTGCTCCACCAAATAGACCTCAGTACATCATGGTGTTTGGCCCATTAAGAAGCTTAAGGAAGTCAAGAGCCTTTTTCCTTTTTCATGTTTTTCACTGCCGTCACTGCTGACCTAAGCATGGCCTCCTGGGTAGCACGCGTGAGCCCGGGACGGCAATGGCGGACAAATCGCAGGATGTCAGCACTCACCTGTGCGTTTGGATGTGACCCTGTTGGCAAATGATAGCCTGTCACTCTCAAATGAGCGAGCTGAGATGGAAATGTCAATTTGAGCAGATGCCCTTTTTTTTTCTTTTTCCTTTCTGCTCTACAATTTAGGGAGGTGGCACAAATATCTTAAAGTACACGCCTAATGTATGAGTTTTCAATTCAACAGTGAAAGAGGGAAGAGGTAGAGAGAGGGGGACAGGAGGATTTTTGTGCTTTATTGAGCAATCCATGTGGGCCACATAAAGGGAATCATACAGAATGGTGAGATGAGCTCTTCTCCTTTATTTGGGGGAAGATGCAATGAAAAGGACCAGAGCTTGCTTTCAAAAGCAGCCTAGCAAGGATGGACGAGCAGAGAGGTCTCAGCAATGGTAACATGTCTGCGGGAAGCTCACCGCGAGTTACCAGTGTGTCATGGCTGCTACGGCCACTCCAGGGACCTTGAGAGCAGAAGCAAGTCTCAAACGTGGAGGGCAAGGAACTGTCTGGAAACATGTCCATGGAGGGGACCTTGGTGCCTGGTGAAGATAAAGCCCTTTGGGGATCCCTTTCAAGTCCTATGATATGAAGACTTAAGGGAAAGCAACTTCTGTGCTTTAAGCTTCCAGAAGTGAAGAAATAGGGTTCTATTTACAGTTTCTAGCAAGCAAAGCATAAGACAGTAATGCTGTTTCTTTTCTGAAAGTGTTCTTTCTCCCTGTCAGGGGCCTCAGGCATGTGGAGCCGAATATAAACACAAAAAGGCTGCACAATAAGCAAGCACTGTGTTAAGGTTCTGGGTCCTTCCCGATTCTGGTTTAAGAGGTGGGAGGTTCAGGGCAGGGGTCACTGAGAAACTTAGAGGTAAGGTCTCAGACTTCAGTATTATATTCTACCCAGGAAAACACAAGGTTACGGTCAAGTTTACAAAAGGGGACTATTAACGGGATTTGAAAGGAGCTATATTAGGCAGTCAGAGAAAGGGCAGAGGCTATTTCAAATCATTTTGACCGGTCTTTCTCTCCTTTTTCTGCCCCCTGGGCAATGTTTCCACTTTGACAGCCCGGATATAATTTGAGCTGGAGTTTTGTTTCTTTGGTTTTTTTTTTTTTTAAATCTTTCTCTTATTTGATATGAGTGCTGATAAGATATATAAATAATAAAAATAGCAGTCACATGTATTGAACACTTACTAGGAGCCAGGGATTAATTTAATCCTCACAACTGTCTTTGAGGTAAGTACTAACATTCACCCACATCAGTTGTTGAAACTCGGACTTATAGGCTCATGGGCTGACAGTGCACCCAGGCAGATGGACTCCAGAAATGCAGGCTTGTCCGTTATTCCATAAGGTGGCCCATCCAAACAGCACGCTGCCTGTCAAGTTGATTGGAATGACAATTGCAACTCACTCGTCAGCAGGTGACAAAAACAACGCAAAGATGATGCAATCACCAAATGAAATCTTTGAGCAGAAATACTAATGAATTTGAAGGAAGGGTTCATTTCCAAGATATCTCCACCCTTGCTTGATGGCATTCTCCGTTAGGAATAAGGTATGGATTCCCTCAGCACCCATGACCAACTTTTCCAAAAAAAAATTAATAGGCTTCATTTTTTTTTAAGTACAGTTGTAGTTTTACAAGAAAATTGAACAGATAGCACAGAGTTCCATATACACACCCCACCTCCGCTCCATCCTTTCAACATATCATTGCCCCTATGATGAACATCTTGCATTTGTGTTTCATTTGTTACAAGTATCAAGCATCATTATTTACTAAAGTCCTTAGTTTACAGTAAGGTTCTTTCTTGGTGGTGTACACTTCTATGAGTTTTGACAAGTACATGGCATGTACCCACCATTATCGTATCATGCAGAATAGCTTCATCACCCCCAAATTTCCTATGCTTCAATTTTCATCCCACCCTGCCTTCCCCCCAAACCTGGGGCAACCACTGGTCTTTTTTTTTACTGTCTCTATAGTTTTGTCTTCTTCCAAAATGTCATGTGGTTAGAACTATGTAGTAGGTTTTCCAGACTGGCTTCTTCCACTGAGAAAAAAAAAATGCATTTCAGGAGGAGAGGGCTTAGCTCAGAGGCAGAGTGCACACCTAGCATGCACAAGGTCCTGGGTGCAATCCCCAGCACCTCCACTAAAAATAAATACATAAATAAATAAATAAATAAATAAATAAATAAATAACCTTCCCTTCCCCCCAAAAAAGTTTTTAAAAAATCAAAAATGCATTTCAAGTTCTACCATGTTTCTTCAGGGCTTGACAACTTCTTTTCATGGCTAAATAATATTCTATTATATAAATATATCATGGGTTATTCACTAACTTATTGAAGAGTGTCTCAGTTGCTTCCAGATTTTGGCTTTTTATAAATAAAGCTGCTATAAAGCTGTGTGCAAGTTTTTCTGCGTACAGAAGTTTTCAACTATTTGGGGTAAATACCTAGAAGCATAATGTCTGCGTCATATGGTAAGGCTATGTTTAGCTTTGTATAAGAAATTCCCATTCTGTCTTCCAAAGGGACTGTACCATTTAGTCTTCCCACCAGCAATGAGTAAGTATTCCTCCTGCCCTGCATCCTTGCCAGCATTTGGTATTGTCAGGTTTTTTTTTCTTCTTCTTTTTGGATTTTTGTCATGCTGATCGGTGTCTAATAGTATCTCGTTGTTGTCTTAATTTGCAATTCCCTGATGCGTGCTGTTGAGCATGTGGAAGAAAGGCGTATTTTCGTATGCTTTTTTGCCATTTGCATGTCTTGTGAGGAGAGGTATGTGTCAGACCTTTTGCCCATTTTTACTTCTGAATTGGGTTGTTAGTTTCCTCAATGTTGAGTTCTAAGAGCTCTTTGTATATTTGGGTAAGAGTCCTTTATCAGAAGAGTCTGTGTCTTTTGCCTTACCATATAAACTTTAGAATCAGTTTGTCAATATCTCTAAAATAACTTGGTCAGATTTTGACTGTGATTGCATTGAACGTATAGATTAATTTAGGAAGAACTCGTTTCCTAACAATATTGAGTCTTCTAATTATGAATATGGACTCTCTCTTCATTTATTTAGGTCTTCTTGATTTCTTTCATCATAGTTTCCAGATTTTCCTCATATTGTTCCTATACATACATTTGGTTAGAATTATGCCTAAAGTTGTTTTTTTTTTTTTTTTTGGTCCTGATACAGCATTGTATTTCATTTTTAACTTCACATTCCAATTGTTAATTTCTGGTGCCCATGAAAATTGACTTTTATATGTTAATCTCATATACTGTGACCTTGCTATAACCGCTTACCAGTTCCTGAAGATTTCTGTTGATTACTTGGGATATTCTACCTAGACAATCATGTGACCTGCAAACAGAGACAGCTTTATTTTCTTCCTCCCTATACGTCTCATTTCCCTTCCTTGTGTTACGGCATTAGCCAGAACTTCCCGCACAAAGCTGACTAGGAGTGGTCAGACGAGACATCATTGCTTAGTTCCTGATCTGAGGAGGAAGGCTTTTATTTTCTCACCATTAAGTATAATTTTAGCTGTAGATTTCTTTAGATTTTTTTTTATCAAGTTGAAGTTGTCTGAGAGTTTTTTATTATGAATGGGTGTTGGATTTTGTCACATGCTTTTTCTCTTTTTGTTGATATGCTCATGTGATTTTTATTTTTTTACCTGTTGACATGACAGATTGCATTATTTGATTTTCAGTGTGATTTCAATCTGATTTCAATCTGATTTTCAATGAACCACTCATGTTTGCCTGGAATAAATCCTACTTGGTCATGGTGTATAATTAATTCTATACATTGTTGAATTCTATTTTCTAATGCATTGTTGAGGATTTTGCGTCTATGTTTGTGGGAGGTGTAGATGTGTAATTTCCCTTCCTTACAATGTCTTTATCTGTGTTTGATATTAAGGTAATGCTGGCCTCACAGAATGAGTTAGGCGGTGTTCTCTCTGCTTTTATTTTCTCAAACACACTGTAGAGAATAAGTATCGTTTTCCCCTTCGAACGAATTCACCAGTGAAACCGTCTGTGCCTGGTTCTTTCTTCTTAAGCAGATAGCTAACAATTTAATAGCTCTAGGCTTATTTAGAGTGTCTATTTCTCTATTTCTCCTTGCATGAGCTTTGGTGGTTTATGTCTTTCAATGGAATTTATTTAATCAAATTTGGAGGCATAGAGACATTCATGATATTTATTTAATATCCTTTTAATGTTCCTGGATCAGTAGTGATGTCCCGTCTTTCATTTTTGATATTAGTAATTTCTGTCTTGTCTGTTTTTTTCTTGGCAAGAAGTCTATCAATTTCACTGAACTGTGCAAACACCAGCTTTCAGAGTCATTGCCTTCCTCCATCAATTTCCTTATTTTCAATTTTATTAATTTCTGCTCTAACTTTCATTATTTCTTTCTTTCTGTTTGCTTTAGGTTTGTGTTACTCTTTTTTATCACGTTTTTTAAAGATGGATCCTTAGACTATTGACTGTTGATCTTTTTCCTTTTCTAAAATGTACATTCCATGCTGTATATTACCCTCGACACTGGTTGCGGGTGGGGGTTGGGGAACAGGGAAGTTCCGACCCCTAGCATTCTTGGCTGAATTCTGATACCGTCTGATTCTGCCTTTCTGTAGTACTAACATTACAGAAAATTTCAAAAATATAGAAAAATTCAGCTATGATCCCACTCTCCTAAAATAACTGCTGTTATTTTTTGGCTACATTTCTCGAGACTTTCTTTCATTTTTCATCCTTTGTCATATATTTTTAAAATTGTGGTAGATACACAAAACATAAAACTTACCATTGTAACCATTTTAAGGTATACAATTCAATGACATTGTTACATTTACAGTGTTGTGCAACCATCACCAGTATCTTGTTTCAGAACATTTTCATCACCCAGAAGGAATCCCCATATCCATTAACAGTCAATCCCCACTCCCCCCTTCCTCCAGCCCCTGACAATCCCTATCTTTGTCTTTCCATCTTTATTAATTTGCCTATTCTGGCTGCTTCATGCTGAGTAGCATATTTCTAGGCTAAGTTCATTTATAGTGTGTAAGTGTATCTTATTTTGTTTTTTAACTTACTATTATACTTCATGTAGTCTTCCATACAATTATTGTTATCACCATATTAGGTACTGCATAATATTCTATTGAGAACATGTCATAGCTAACAATCTTTTCTTATTTTGTGTTTGCTGCAAAATTTCTTTTTTGGGGAGTAGGAAGGGTGCTGCTATAGTCAACACCATGATGAACATCTTCAGGCATATCGTTTCTTTCCAGATTGTAGTTGTTTCCTTGGATTTGATTTCCTATGTGGAATTCCTAAATGAAGACCCAAAGCATTATGGCAATCTTTAAGCTCTCTATTAATATCTCCAAGTTACTTTTCAATAGAGTTATATTAATTTTCAATATTACTGGCTATACCTCAAGTACCTGTTTCACCGTATCCTTGCCAGCAGTGGCCACAGTTTTTTTTTTTTCTGAGTCTCTTTTGCTTGTGACATACGACTTTGAAACCGAAGATGTTTTTAGCTCCTCCATTCCCTCATCACTGGCAGAGTGATTTTCTCGAAAAACTGGCATATCAAGCCAGATAATATTTCCAATTTATTGCTACTGTGAAAGTGGCTGCAGGATAAGAACAAATACAGTCTGTGTTCAATCTATTCAATTAGAACAGAACAAGGAATGTATTTCAACACACACAAATCAGCATATCCCATTCTGGTTGAATCCCATTTAGCATTTATGTAAGCTTAATTAAATCACCAATGGGGTTTCTTACGAGGAGAACAGCCTTCAGGAAATATGCTTGCTAAATACTCTTCAATAATGTTTGGGGGGTGGTAATAAATTAGTGATGTGGGCTGGTTCTCAGAGTCCCTCACATCTCCTCCAAGTTCTGGCTCTGCTAGAGCTCTGGGCTTATAAACAAAGGAGTCAAAGCTGGGGTGTGGGGCGGGGCAGCACTGTGTTGCAGACTCCCTAGCCTCAGGCTCCCTGCTCGTGCTTTCAGGAGGAAGCATGCCTTCTAACACAAGGCTAGGATTTTCCTACAAAAACAACCCAACCCTCATCAAAGTGGAGGGTCAGGCAGGAGGGAGAGAGAAGGAGGCCCTTGTCAACAATTCCTGTGAAAACAAGTGACTTGCTCAGTGCCTACTGCCTGGCTATCTCTGCACCCAAATACACTTTCCAAATGCTCCCCATCACTCTCTCTCTCCCACTGCAGTTGGGATGTACCCAGTACAAAGTGGTAAATGACACTACTTATAGGTGACAAAGTCCCTGTGCTTCTACCACCCAGGCCAGGATGGTAACATTCTGAAGAGTTGAAGCACATCTCTGGCCTTGTGAGTTTCACTCTTGATCACCTGAGCATCTCCCTGCCTGTCAGGTTTGCCGCTAAGCTTGACATGGATGCGTAGGGTCACACTCAAGGAGGAAAGTACCGTAATGTCCTATATTTTACAGAGAAACAAATAGCATAAGAGAGGTTAAGGAGTAAGAGTTAAACCCAGATCTTTCCTGGTTTCTGAGGTCAAGTTTTTAACTACTATCTTATACCCAGATTATGGAGAAAAGAAACCCAAGGCTGTCTTTCCTAAGTGAATGTGTCTCTTGTACAGAGCCCAAGGAATGCACCAACACAATTGTCCATGAGTGTTCTCTCCTAATAAAGCTTGCGTTTCTGTATCTCAAAGAACTTAGGAGAATGCTGCAGCTAATTAGAACTGAGGGTGAGATCCCATATAATAACAGATAGGCAGAATAAAAGGAGGTTTTTTTTTTTTTTAAATTATGCTTCAGTTACTCAAATCTTGTTTCCCTAATTTCTTTTTACTGGGCTCCCAGACTCCCAAGAATTTTGAGGTCTATTTGGGGGAAACTACCATAAATAGATCCCTTTCCAAGAAAGATAAAAGGGCCTTGGAAGCAATTCATTCACTCCCCTCAGTTTACAGATGAGGACCCCAGAAGGGACGTCATCTTGCCAGGATCACACAGAACCAGAGTTCATCCCTTGGTCATTATATCTCAGCTCCATGCTCCCTGCAGGAGAGTAATATCATTTGTCTTCTCTTTGAAAGACAGGGGATGGCATTTCCCTGGGATGGATGAGTTCCACCTCCAGTGATCCTTATTTACAAAGATGCTAACTCCGTCTGCTTGCTTTGCAGGCCTCAGGTGGCGGTGATGTGGTAGGCTAATAGCCTCTTTGAATATGAAGACATGTGAATTGGGAAGCAGCTGAGTGTAACAGAAAAATAAATTTGAGAATTGAAGGTTAGGATTGGGATTCTGGTTCTGCTGCTTGCTACTTGTTTGATCTGGAGGAGTTCTGAATCTCGCTACGCCTGTGCTGTTCACCTCGGTGTCCTGGGTGTCCGTGGCAGAGCCTGACACAGATTAGGTGACACCCACATACATTCAAATATAACCCATTCTTTTAAAAATATTAATTGAATGGTTGTCATCATGGTCTCCATTATCAGGCTGCCTGGTTGAACTTCACACTAAGTCTGTGACCCTAGGAAATAAGTTAATAATGCAGATCCTCAGTTTTATTGTCTAGAAAATAAGAGCAATAATAGGATCTACTTTGAAGGGTTATTGAGAAGATGAAATAAAAGTGCAGGCATAGAACTGATACCAAGTAAACACTCGAGTATCTTTCTTTGTACATGTGGGAATAGATGGCAGGAGATGAAGAGGAACGTTCAGAAGGGACCACACTTTGAGTGACCTTGATATTATACTGTGGAATTGCACTTATTCTTATGAACAACAAATTTTATGGAACTAATTCCAAATTGTACGAGTCTTGGGAAGCTGGTTTCTACCATGCTAGACGTATGTCCAAGACAAGCCTGCTAGAAAAGCTCCCCTCCTTCCTTCCTTTTTTCATTCTCCTTCTCTCCTTCTTCCTTCTTCAGCCTGGACATCATATTGCAGGTCTCACTTGCAAACTGTTTTCTTTCTCGGTTGCCAAATTCCAGAGTGGCTGCCCCTCCCAGAAGCAAATTACCTAACCTCGAGTGGGTGGTGAACACTGGGAGAAGTTTAAACCCATCCCACTTGGCAGAAAAGCAGAACACCCATGTCTTATTATCTCCCGTTCTTTTTCTTTTCTGTTCCTTGTCACCAAGGTATTTGGAACCTCTGTCTTCAGCCTCCTCCTCCTCTCATCCTGTCTGAGTCATGTGTTGATGTCTCAATTCTGAGCCAGCTGCTGCAGTGAACTGTGATATCACAGGCAGGATTTATTAGCAACAAAAGCATCTGTCAGGAGGGAATCAGAGACGCTTGGAGATGCTCTACAGGGAGAGAGAGAGGCCAAGCTCAGACCGGACAGTGAGTGAGGCTGTTGCCACAGTTATGTCTGTTAACTAAACATACGTAATTAATGTTCTAAGTGCTTTAAAACATATTAGCTTCAATTTTCTTAATATCTCCATGAGATGTGTATTATTGTTCCTGTTTCATAGATGAGAAAACCAAGGTTCAGAGACATTAGTTGCTTGCCCAACCTTGCATAGTTGGTCATTGATAAAGCTAGGGTTTAAATGTAGTTTCAAGGGAGAATAAAGTCTGTGCCTTCAACTTGTACTTTCTCCATTCAAAGACCCTCCCTGAACAGAAAAAGAAATGAGGGACTATTTCTTGCACATTTTCAGAGGTGAGAAAGGGATCATATATTAAGACAAGTGGAGGAATGTGTGAGGATTGGCACACGGTTTATGCAGGAAATGGGGAGAGAGTGCACTGGCTGGGATCAGGCAGATTTACCCTATAGGTCAGAACAAGTACTGAGTAGCTCAATCCGGCTGCAAATACTGACCTCAGAGGTGCAAGCAAGCAACTGAAGTCTGGTATTAAAGCATAAATTTAATTCTAGCCATTGGAGGTTGTGGCAGACCCTAGTAATACAGAGGCTTAAGTGAGCAGGTAGCCCCACCTGGTGACTCGGTTCTGGGAATAGGAGCAAAAGATTAGGCTCTAGCCCTGACTAGAGGCAGGCAGGGCAAGGAAGTCAGCACCTTGGACAGCGATGGAGTCTCTGGAGAAATCTATGGGGTAAACCAGCCAAAGCCTAAAAGTAGGGCTCAGGCACTTTCATGGCTATTCCTGTACTGACCAAAAAGGAATCAAAGATACTATCCATGTACTTGAGCTGTTAGTACACAGTCTACTAGCAGACAATTGCAGCGAAGTTTGACAAGTACTAGCAATTGTGGGGAAGCATGTATTCCCATGGAGGGGCAACAACCTCGGCTTAAGGTGATATCAAAGAAGCCTTCTTGGAGTGAGTAGATGCTGCCATCTCAGCCAGGGGGAGAAAGAGGTGGGAGGCAGAGGGAAGTGTGAGCAGAAGGAGCAGCAGATGCAAAGACTTGAAGGTGGGAAACTTCCTGATGCATATTGAAAATCAGAGTTAGATTACCATGACTGGAGGGTGAAATGCAGAGAGTGTGACAGGAAAGAGGAGTTTGGAAAGATAGAAAGAACAGCAAAACCTACAAGAGCTTTGAAAACTCTGATGAGGAGTTTGGGAAATTATAAATACTGAAGAAACCTGGGAGTCTAGCCTTTCTTTTAAAAAGAGGAGAAAGGATCTGGCAACATCTGGACCCTCGTTGCTGTATAACTTACAGCGGAAGAATAGCTGCCTCACTTAGAATATTGAATATACTCCAGTTTCCCGTATCTTCCTTCTGCATACTCTAGCAGACCGTGGTAGGGCAGTTGAGTTTTATTTTGAATATTTATTTCAAGCAGGAGAGAGATATGATCTTATCTTTACAAACATCACCCTGACTTCTCTAAGAAGGAGGGGCTGAAGGGAAAATTATCAATTACTATCCATGTTATATAGGTGGGAGATAATGGTGATCTGAATCATGATGATGGTGGAGATGGAGAAAAGGATGGATACGATGGATAGATAGATAGATAGATAGATAGATAGATAGATAGATAGATAAAGGGACAAAGAGAAAGCCAGGGAGAGAGTGAGAGGGCACAAGAGAGAAAGAGAGCATTTTTAAAGAATTATCTCACTCACACAATTGTGCAGGCTGGCAAGTCCAAAATCTGCAGGGTAGATAAGCAGGCTGAAGATCCAGGGAAAAATTACAATTGGAGTCCAGAAGCATGTTGGAAACTTTCCCTTCTCTTCATGGGAGGTTAGTCTTTTATCTATTAAGGTTTTCAACTGATTGAAACCCTCCACTCACATTATGGAGGGTTATTTGCTTTCTTTAAAGTCTACTGATTCAAATGTTAATTTCATCTAAAAATATTTTCACAGAAATGTCTAGAATGATGTTTGATTAAATACCTGGGTCCTATTGCCTAGCCAGGTTAACACATAAAATTTACCAACATAGGGATGAATTGTTCAAGCTTGTTAATATCAAAACACCTATTAGAGATTCAAGAATGAATATCCTGTAGATAGTGAACTACATATAGACACCGAGCCAAATCTTGCCTGCCGCTTGTTTTGGTAGATAAAGTTTTCTTGGAACACAGTCACATCCATTCATTTATGTACTGTTCCTGGCTGCTTTCATGCTACAATGACCGAGTTGAGTCTTTGTGACAAAAACCATATGACCTGAAAAGTTGAAAATATTTACTATTTGGCCTTTTATAGGAAAAGTGTGCTGTCTCCTAATATTGAAAATTAACCATACCTGTCTGGAACTCAAGTTTCAAGTCTGAATTGGATACATGAAGGTAGAAGAGAGTGTGGATTAGAAATGGCCTGAGTATCTGGACAGGTTTCTGATGTGCCCTAACATTTAGAGGTTGAGCACAGGAGTGTGAATGCACAAAGGAATCTGGAAAGAAAACGAAGCAGCCAGTGAGACTGGAGGAAAACCAGAAGAATGTGGTGTTCTAACAACCCAGAGAGGAAGAAGTCTCAAGAAGGAGGAAAGCTATGTTAAATTGTCCTGAAATGCAAAGTAAGATGGAGACCCCTGGATCTGGCAACATAGTACGGAGGAGGGTATAGATGATTTTGAGTCATGTTAATGAAGTTGTGAAAAAGAAAATGTATTGAAATAAAATGAAAAGAAAATGAGATGTGGAAGAAGTTGATCTATCAAGAATAGATGAATTTTTCAAGAAGTTGTACCATTAAGCAGAAAAATAAGATGTTACAGGAAAGGGGTCATGGGTTTAAAATTAAATATTTTTGGTAAAATATAACATATAAAGAAGAGAGCATAAATCATAGATGTGCAGATCAAACATTTTACACAGAGTGAACATACCTATGTTATGAATACTCAAATCATAAAACAATACTACCAGCATTTCAGAATCCATCTGTTATAGACTATATGTTTGTGTCTCCCCAAAATTCATATGCTGAAGCCCCAGTCCCCAAAGTTATGGGGCTTGGAGATGAGGCCTTTCGGATGTAATTAGGTCATGAGGATGGAGTCCTCATGATAAGATTTATGCCCTTATATGAAGAGACAGAAGAGAGCTAGCTTCTTTCTCTGCTACACGAGGAAACAAGGAGAAGATAGTCACCTGCAAGCTAGGAGGAGGGCTTACTAGAATGCAACCATTCTGGCTCCCTGGTCTTAAACTTGCCAGCTTTCAGAAATGTGAGAACTACATTTCTGTTGTTTAAACCATTCAGTCTGTGATATTTTGCTTTGGAAACCAGAGCAGAATAAGATGTCTTCCCTGTACACCCTCCAGTCTCTGGTGTGATCTGCTCTAGGGGGGAACTTCCAAGATTTGTTTGCTGGATAATATCTTCATTTCACCTTCATTTTTGAAAGGCTATTTTCACAAAGATTATAATTCTTTTCTTTCAGCACTCAGAATAAATCATTACATTTGCTTCTGGATTCCATCATTTCAGTTGGGAATTGGACCATCAATTTTATTGTTATTCTTTTTGATGTAACATACCCCTGCCCCCTACCCTCTTCTAGCTGTTTTTACAATTTTTTTCTTTGTATTTCATTTTTAGCAATTTCCTACAATGTGCTTATATGGGTTTGGTTTTTTTGTTTGTTATCCTGCCTGGAGTTTGTAGTGATTCCTGAGTCTACAGTTTTCACCTATTTTGGAAAAAAAATCTATTTTCACTCTTGTGTTTCATTCTCTCTCTGTCTCTTTTTTCCTCTCTTTATGAGATTCCAATTACACAAATGTTAAATCATTTCATTTTGTCCAATATATCTCTTAAGCTCTTCTCCTTACTTGGGGTCTTTTTCTTTCTTCTTGTTATAGTCTGTATTATTTTTTATAAAGTCCTGCTTTCCAGTTCAATGACTTTTTGCTTCATTTGGTTCTAATCTGTTATTAAACCTATCCATTGAATTCTTAAACTTTATTTTTTTCTTATTTTTCAATTTTTGATTTGCTGCTTTTAAAAATATATATTTCAGTTCTCTGGTAAAATTCTACACTTTCTCATCTATTTAATTAAACGTATTGATCAGAGTTATTTTAAAGTCTATGTCCCATAAGTCCAATATCTGAGTCATCTGTAGGTCTGTTTCTGTTATAGTTCTTCTTGGTTCCATTTCTTTATATGTTTAGTAATTTTTGATTGAATGCTGGACATCACACATAACAAAATGAGAGTCTGTGAATGGTGTTATTTTCCTCTAGAATGTTTATTTTAGTTGCTATAAGACAGATTAAGATAGATACCTTAATCCAATCAGGTACTGGGGTAATTTAAGGCTGGGTTTCAGATGATGTAAGGTCCTATATCTAGTGCACCTTTAATCCCAGGGTATTATAGCCCTTCAGGAGTACCTACTAAACCCCCAGTGTTTTCAGGGCCCTAAAAACAAAAGCTTTGCTTAGATTCTAAGCCCCTTAACAAAAATGTTCAGTTTCTTAATCTTCTGTGATGCTTACGAATTGGCGGATTCCTTTGGGGAAAAAGTACCATAGAATTTCAGGCTTACTTCTCACTGGCAACTTGGCTTCTCAATTTCTGGCTTCTTTAATAACTTAAACCCCCAATTTTAATTTTCCTAGGCCTAAGAGACTGCAGGAAGTCTTTGTTGTTGTTGTTGTTAACTTTCTCCTCCAGTTCTTGACATCTCATCCCTTGGTAATTAACAAATACCTTTATTATGATAAAATATAGAGAGCAGAAAACTTACTATTTAAATGATTTTAAAGTATTCAGGTCAGTGTATTAAGTGCACTCACATTATTGTGTAACCATTACTACTATCCTTCTCCAGAAATTTTTTTATCATCCCAAACTGAAACTCTGTACCCAATGAACATTAAACTTCCCATTCCTCTCTTCGTTTCTTTTTCCTCCATTTTAACAGGAGGAAAATCTAAGAAGAGAAAACAGGTATGAGTAGATTTGTCATGAATTAATGAAAAACTTCCTCCATTGACTTCTATTTTCCCAAAACATATGAAGTCATAGGATCACAGAGAATAGGAGGCATGGAGAGTGAGAACGAAAGGTCTGGAGACAGAGGAGACGTGATGAAACAGTCCTCTGGAGGATAGGAAGTGGTCTTATGGGAGAAATACTTAGGATGGGAGAGCAGCACTGAGCATCCATGGGAGGTGTGTGGTCATGAATTTTAAGTGAAACTGGTTGGTCTGCCTGTTTGATTTTTCCTCAGTGAAGTTTAGCTAGTTAGAGGAATTTAACTGTTGAACAAGATGAAAGAAGAGAGAGAAGACACTTGCAACGTTTTCAAGGGAGTAATTATCAAAAATGGTCATGAAATCTAAGCTGGATAAGGAGATAAGCAAGGATGGGAGAAGACTGATGAATGGTGGAAAGACGATGTGGCTAATGGGCCAGAGATTGTAAAGAAGGAAGAACTGCTGTGTTGAGGATTCTGGCATAGGTGAGTGGGAATATTAAGTGATGGCTTTAAGACCACGTTGTTTTAAATATATTTTAGATGTGCAGATTACTGGTGGTGTAAAGTCCAGGCTATGAACACTGGAATGGGTGATGGAAGTGGAGTAGAATAAAAGGTGATTGGAGGAGAGTAGGTCAAGGAACCTAATGACTTAGTCTCATGAACTTTTTTTGGCCACCAAGAAAGATGAGAAAAGTCGGGGCAGGAAGAAAAATCGTGAGCCAGAAGCTAATATACTCAGTGAATAAAGAAATCTAAGAAGCCCCTGCCTCCTTTCAGACATACATTCTCTCTCTTTACTTTCTCTCTCTTTCCTCAACTCTGTGAGAACGCATCCAATGACTAGAAGACAAAACCTCCCACCCTTTAAAATAGCTTTATGCCACCCTGAGATAATCCTCAGAAATTTATCTGGATTTTCATGCAACTCACTTTGAGAAGAGATCCTACATACTGGCAAAGCCAACGTTAAACCACTTCTGGAATCTAGTTTGTACCTGCTCAAGTTCTCTCTAATTAAAAAAGAAAATCTATTAAGGCCTGGAGAGAAAGTAACTACACAGGAACTGTGGGCTTCCTCCCTAATATCCACTTATCTTATTGAGAAGCAGCTACGTGGTTTGAGTGGGATTGAATCTACTCTCGGGTTAATCAGCACAATGTTATTCCCCTTGGACATGGTTGCCTTGGTGTCAGGCAAACAAACTAAGTTATACTGATCAGAGTGAAGCTCAGAACTTTCTATGGTTGGGAAAAAGGAGCTCTCCCAGGCTCTGATATGAACTCTAGACCTGCTTCAGCTCTTTGGCTACCATGAGGGCAAAGTCAGGAGGGCAAGCCTGGAGGATGACAGAAATTGAAGAAGAATCATGATCAAACAGTGCCTGAAACCTTAATGACCTTAGACATTTTTTACATGAACCCATAAAATTCTGTCCATATTTAATCCAATTTGTTTAGGTTACAGCAAATTGCACCTGAAAGCATCCTTACTAATGCAGAAATATTTGACATGCCCCCTTCTGTGCCTACATCAAATATAGCCAAAAATCAGAACATCTTCAAGATGGACGATCACATTTGACCGAGACAGAAGCATGACCAAGGCACACACCGACAGGCTAATGTTCTGTTTTCTGCCATGCTTTTGGTGAAAGTTCTCCAATAAAATAACTGAATGCTGAGCGACCTGAAGATTTCATTTGAATTTAGATGCACCTGTTCTCCTGAATGTCACACTGGCATTGCCACAGAGGCTCATGTCTGGTTTCAGGCAAACAGCAGATAGTGTGCAAACTCACTTGCCATCATCAAAAGTGCTCCTCTCTGCATATACAAGCTTACTGCAAGATTATTTTTTTCTTCAGGCCTCTCCTCCTTGATATCGGAGCTGATTTAAGCTGTTAGATTGTGAAACATAGCTTGCTCTGATGCCCCAAGGGAACTCAACGGAGAGACCGCTGGCTGCTGATTAGGTGAGAAATGCAGCCAATGTATCAAACATGCCTATTGACAATCCAGCTTGAAAGCCGAGAGTTTCTCTTGCCTTTTAGGCTGCTCCGGTTGGCCTCATCACTGTGTGCACCTAATGAGAAAAAAAGGCTCAGAAAGAGTCCATGGAAGGATAGTATTTCCTTCTAAACTGGCAGCCAAGCCCCCTGTTGCAGAAAGCACTGTCTGATCTACCTCCTAGTGGGAAAGTTGGTGTTTAAGCAGCTGCAGGGTCTGGGGAAGGAAACAGCCTATCTAGGCACTCCTTTAGAAACCTGGGCTTATTGAACTTAGGAGCAAACAGGACCCAGGGTAGAAAGTGTAATCCTTTTTACCAGGGTTTTACTTAAGAAAAAATAAGTGTTAGTTTTGGATTGCCATTTGGATTGCTCCATTTGGCTGCAGGTGTTTTTTTCAACTTCAACATGCAGAACAGTCCTTCCCAGAAACTAATACACAAGGTAAGGGATACACCAGCAGCTCCGTTTGCATCCTTTGCCTAGAGATAGTATTTTGGACATATGTCTATTCTACAGATTAGGCGGTGAAAGCTATGGAGTTCAATAACTTACCCAAAGTCATACAGCTTATAAATGCCTCAGCTGAAATGTAACCTTAGCCCACCTGATAACAAACTCGCTCTCTTATAACATAGGTTCTCAGTCCTTGGCTGGACATTGGAATCACCCAGGAACTTTTTTTAAAAAATTACCAATAAAGAGATCCTACCCAAGTTTCATCAAAATATTTTGGAATCGGGCTTGGACATCAATATTTCATAGGATCTCCCCAGATGAGCTTAAGTTGCTACTGGGGATGAGAAAAACACAGCTATTGCAGAAAATCTTAAACTTTAATATGAAAATTATTGGGGATTATTGTTAAAAAGGATTCAGTAGGTCTTGGGTGGGACACGAGATGCTGCATTTCTAAGAAGCTCCCAAGAAAGAGAAGTTCAGGTCTGTCCATGTAGAATATGTCCTGGGCTTCTGTATTTATATCAAGTTCCCCAGAACCAATGATCTACCATAAATTGCATTGGTTCTCAAACTTGGCTGCACATTGGAATTAGCTGAGAACTTTAAAACAAAATGATCCCCAGGTGCCACCCCCAGAGTTTCTTCTCTAACTGATCTGGGATGTGCAACTTGCCTGCTATAAGAAAGGCAGGTTCCCTGGCCGTACCCTAGGCAGTTTCTGTGAATTATAATCAATGAGAGGTTAACCTGAGAATCTATATTTTTAGCAAGCATCACAGGTCTTCTTTTGATCAAAGTAAGGTTTAAAATAAGCACTAGGGATGAAACAAAATGACACTGGCAATGTATAAAGAAAATTTTTTTTTCTTTTTTGCTTTTCTTTGGGTCTAGAATGAACTCATCTCTCTTGCTGAATCTTGGATATTTGGACTGCATCTTCTAAAACTTGAAAGCTAAACTTTTGTTAGTCTTTGGTTCCTGCTATTAACTATAGCCATTGCTTTGCCTCAAGGTTCTTGGGACCTGTTCCCTTCATTTGTAAAGTGAGAGTTATCCCACTATTCAGCCTTTAAGAATTTTTCTATACTGTATGATAGGAAGAACGCTATTAAGGTTTACCCCTGTTGTTTGCCTCCCCAGAAACTCTTTCATATACTTCCAGTTCTTGTTTGCATTTGAGGATTTTTCTCCTCTCCCACTTTCTGACCCAGCCCCAGGAATTGGTACGTGCATTTTCAGAGAAACAGGGAGGGAGAGAGACACACAGATGGGCAGAGATAGAGAAAGAGAGAGATAGAGAGATAGAGATTTATTCTGAGGAATTGGCTTATGTGATCATAGAGGCTGGGAATTTCCATGATCTACCATTTGCAAGATGGAGACCCAAGAAAGCCAGTGGGATAATTTCAGTCTGAGTCTGAAAGCCTGAGAAGCAGGAAGCTGATGGTGCAAATCCCAGTCTGAGGGCAGGAAAAGATGACAAGTGATGTTCCCTCAAACAATGAGGTAGGAAAAGGGGTGATTTCTCCTTTCTCCATCTTGTGTTCCTTTCAAGCCTCAATGAATTGGATGATGCCCACTCACATTAGGGAGGGCCGTCTACTTTACTGAGTCCACTGATTCAAATGGAAATCTCATCAGGAAGCATTCTCACAGGCACACTGAGAAACAAAGGCCAGTCAAGGTGACACATGAAATTAATCATCACACCACAGCACATAAACTAGACCTAGGTCAATCAATGTGTCTCATACCCCTGGCCCATGGATTGGTTCAAGAATGTGCATATCAGTATGCTTGTGACCCAAATAGAGTAAAACAAAACAAATATAAAGAGTCTTTTGTATCTGGGCGAGAAGCAAGTCCTCTTTTCCCATTGGGACTGAACCTGATAGCACATGAAGAGAAGCTGTATTTATCTTGCTTTCTGAGAGAGAGCTTGGGTCATTGAGCTTGAGAGTAAAAGCAACACAATGATAAAACTGAAATTTCAACAAAGACAAACCTTGCTTAGCACCTGGATCCAGCTATGCCTGAAGACATCCTCCATTGATTTTCTATAATGTGAGCCAATTTGGATTTTGCAGAAGCCAGTTTGGGTTGAGTGCACTTTCCTTGAAATCAAAAGAGAGTTCACTGAAGTTGTTAGTATTTAGAAGGTGACTCAGGTGTACTCTGCAAGAATATGGAAACTGACCTGAAACCTCAAATATACATAAAAGCTGGTATGTTAACAGAAAAGTCCACCCCCTGTTGGATATTTTTCACCACTTAATAAGGCATTGGGAGGCAAACAAGAGTGTGGTTTGTGAAGGTAGCTGTCTTGCGTAATAAGAGATGATTTCCTTTACTCATCATTGGAATATTTGTAAAGTTCAGAGCACTCTCCCTAGAACTGTATCTCCTCACCTGACCTCATTGTCAGACACTTTCATGGTCATCCAGTGACTGTAAGGACTACAAATTTTTGGCATTTTTTTAAAAAGATTAATTAGAATTTTTTCAAATAATAAAGCTAGCATGTAACATGTTATCAGTTATTAAGGACAGCAAAGTTCATTCCCACTAGAGCAGTTGTTCTCAGTCAAGGGCTGTTCTGCCCCTAGGAGACATCTGACAATATCTGGAGACATTGTGGGCTGTCACGTAGGGGTGGGGGAGTGCTGCTGGCATGTAGTGGACGAGGGCTGCAAAGAATGTTGCTAAATATTCTATCCTGTGCATGAAAGCCTTCAAACACAGAGCTATTTAGCCCCAAATTACAAGAGTGCAGAGTTTGAGAACCCTCAGTAGATAGAGGTCTGATTATGTTTGCAATCTTTCACCTAGACTAATCACGGTTGAATCAGCATAGGAGAGGTTCAATATCCAAATTTGTTATCACTTTCTACCAAATTAGAGAATCCCAGTGCACTATTAGAGATTGCTGAAAATAATATTAAATATTTAGTAGCTTTGTCATGTAGCAAGATGTGTTGACTGTAAATAGACCAAGAAAGCTCTCCAGGAACCAAGGCAAATCAGGATACTAGCTGCTTTCTCTGATTCTTATGCTTTTGGTTGGCTATCTTTCATGGTTTGTGTCTTTTGTCCTTACCCATTCCATTCTTCTCTCTTGGCCAATCCCCCCCCCCCATATCCATGAGGCTAATTGGTGTGTGTAACGACTGCACCAGTAGTGCTGGTAACAAAGTAGCCTTTAGCTCTCAAGGATCTCAAAAGCAACTCATCAGTTGATGACTTAGAAATAACAATTCCTTCCATTTGACTAGATATTTAAGGCCATCAGAATGTGTTCACATACATAGTCTCAGCTGGTCTGTGGTGCAGCTTTGTTAAGGAAGGTAAGATAAATGCCATTAGAGTGAATCTAAAGATAAGGAGACTGAGGCTCAGAATGTTTCAATGACCTTCCTGGTGTCACACAGCTATTAACAGGAAGAATCAGGTACAGAGCCTGATTTCTGTGACTGCTATACCCATCTTATTTTTTAAAAGATGTTTTCTTATTTTGTTTTAAGTTACAAAAAGGGTTTATATTCTTATTAACTAGCAAAGAGAGAACATGAAGAAACACTTAAAACTCTCTTTGTTTTCAATTTCTGAATCAATGGTTCTCAACACTTGCTATATATTAGAACCATACGAGGACCTATTAAAAATGTAATGCCAGAAATTCTCCCCCAAGGATACTAGAGTGGTCTGGATTAAGCTACAGGCATCAGGAGTCTTCCAGGAGCTAAAAAATGAATGTAGTTGTTAGTAACTTTGGAAAATGGTATTTTGACCAGAAACTGTAAGGCTAACTACAAGAAGAAATTTACATGAACACCGAACTCTGTTTGGTAAGTTTGTCTTTCACGGGGATCTGGTTACCAGTTGTCAAAGTGCTTTCATCTACACTGGAGTTGGACAAATAAGTAAATGGATGGAAGATAATGGGGGCCAGATATCTCACTATCAGCGAAAGAAATTATAAATAAGCAAGAAAGAAAGGGGAGGATGAACCCTGAGGTATTTGACTAGAGTCAGAAACATTAGTATGAATTTGGATTTAATTTTTTAAAAATTAGACATATATATAATTATATATTGCACATAATTATTATATATACCTTGTATAACTGGTAACATTTTATCAGTTATTAAGAAGGACAGCAATGTTTAGTCCCACTAAAGCAGTGATTCTCCATCAGGGACTATATCTGATTATATATGATTGTAGACATGATTATAGACGTATCCACATATATGATTATTACATATGATTATATGATTATAGATATATGATTATATTGATTATGGATATATTTCTATACATGGGTTATATACATATATGTCCTAGTTCTGTCTGCTGAGAGGCCCCAGAAACAGTGATGCCTCTGTTATAATGAGACAACCCTGCCCAGACCTTTGTTTCTAAATATCATTCTTCTTAGAGAAGCGACTGATTCGAAGGTTGGGACAGGGAATATACAAGGTGAGACTGGAATACCTCGTAGTTCCAGGAAGTAAAGAAGTGCTCAAAAAACAAGGATAGGGACATGCCAAAGGGACACACAAGCCAACCTGAAAGAACTTCCAGTGGCCAGGGCTAGAACAATTTAAGGAACAAATTAATATGGCATTAAATTATAACCTAAAGTATAAAACAAATATACACAAGTCCATATTGATATAAAAAAGTGATGGAGTCTGTGAATAAATGGGAGCCGAAGAGACAAATATTCCTCACAGAGTAATTCCAAAGATATGTATTTCCACTGATCCAGGAGGTGGAATTTAAATCTCCCCTCATCTAATTGAGGGTAGACTTAGTGACTCGCTTTCAAGAAACGGAGTATAAAAAGGGAAAAATAGAAACTTAGCCATGGAGGGCCCTGGTCGACACCACCTTAACCAAGTGATCAGGGTTACCATCACCAGTGACCATTGGTGGCATATGCTCCTAATATGATGTGGGTTGGGGGGACACAACACATCACCTCTGGCGTTATTCCCCAAAGTCCATAGCTTCATTCTAATCATAGAAAAACACCAAACCCAAATGGAAGGACATCCAAAAAAATAACTGACCAGAACTCTTCAAAACTGTCAAGATCAGGAGAAATAAGGAAAGACTGAGAAACAGACATAGATCAGAGAAGACAAAGGAGCCATAATGACTAACAGCAACATGGTGTCCTGAACTGGATCCTGGAACAGCCAAAGGACATTAGTGGAAAAAAAAAAAAAACTGGTAAAATACAAATAAAGTCTGGAGTTAGTTAATACTAATGGACTAATGTTGATTCCTTAGCTTTGACAAATGTACTACCGTTATTCAAGACATGAACGATAAGGAAAACCATGAAGGAGACACAGGATAGTCCGTACTATCTTTGCAGAAAGCTTTCTGTACAATCTAAAAGTATCCCAGAATTAAAAGTTCATTTAAAATATGCAATTCCCCAGTTCATTTAAAATATGTAATTAAAACTTCATGGTTGCTACGGCGGAAATTTCCCCCAGTTGATTCTAACATTCAGCCAAGGTTGAGGACCACATTCCCAACAGCATTTAAGGTGATCTTCCACCCCAGTGTCCTTGAGTATATGAATGCAGACATATAAACTCATAGTTACTTTGAAAATCATCAGCGTTTGCTTTAAAAAGTTCATACAAAACGTGTTTCTTTGCAAGGTCTTCTCCTTTAGTTGCAGAATGTCCCATAATAATATGCATGTGCCTCTGTTTAGCTGCCATTTCTTTTCTTGATAGACATTCAGTGTGTCCCATTCTGTATTCAGTATGCCCCACTGTCTTGTTCTGTGAAATATGTCTGTGATGTCGATGTTAATGCTTTGGGCTAGTGTTTTCATGGATGGTCTTGTGACGACTCCTTGACAAAAGGTATATTTTCTCTTTCTGTCCGTTGCAAATCCTTTTCTGTTCCCAACTGAACAATGGCCCATTCTGAAGGTTTGCCCACATCTCTGGTTTTGGATTCACTCTTTGCCCTTCTTAAGCCCTCATCTGAAAAACCATTGTCCTCTGTGCACTGAGGCAAGAGGCATTGTGAGTTGCTCAGCAACATAGGAGCAGTGAGAATAAATAATGAGAGAGCGAGTGGAAATCGGTCAGAGACGCGATCACGGGGCAGGAGGATGGGATAAGGGGAAGTTGAGACCAGGTCCAGAGAAGGCAATGGGTGATCCAGACACTACGTCCTGGAAAAAGCAATCTTATTCCTTTCTTTACCTTACTGACACCGAAACTGTTATAAGATATAAATTAGATCCAACCCCTCCCTACTCCATGCTAGTCTAACTCTTCCGTGATTTTCATTTCCACTTTGAATAAAATATAACCTCCATACTGTGACCTCAAGGACTCGTATTTTCTGCTCTTTCTGCTACTTCTCTGACTTCACATCATGCCTTTTTCTCTCTTGCCATCCTCACAGTGGTCACTCTGGTCACCTGTCAGCTCATGGAAGGCATGCATCTCTGTCCTACCTCAATGCCTTTCTACTTGGGTTTCCTTGAGTATTTGAATGACTGGCACCACCTCATCTCTCAGTTCTCACCTATGTGGTCAACTCTACAGACGAGAATTCTCTCACCACCCTATCCTAGTACACTTGTTAGTGTCCAATATTGCACTTTGTGAATCCCCTTCCTAGCACATTTCATGACCTATGAAGTCTTCTATTTTACATTCCTTCTTCACTAGATTGAAGCTGTATGAAAGCAAGGTCCTGATTATCTGGTTCATCTCTGTATCCCTAGCATCTGACACATAGCAGATACTCAACAACAATTTTACTGAATGGATAAACAAATGTATAAATAAATGTGAAATATCTATTTGCAGGCTAACAATTTAGGCTGCTGTGGTTTCATGGATGCTGGTAGAAAACAAAGACACTTTGGCTAGAGATGAAGAAAAGTTTATTACTCGCAGCGATACCAGTAGCCGGAAAATCAGCATGCATGATGGTTCCCTGAGCCCCAATTTCCACGGATGATGCAAAGAGAACAAGATGACATTTGCACATGCAGTAGGATGCATTGCAGGCAAGGAGCCCTGAGCTTAGGGAGTCTGACTCTTTTATAACAAGCAGTAGGAATGCCTGCTGAAAGCAAACCTGTTCTCTCCTCTAGAGGGAGACACTCTCTCTATCTTCCAAGGCTGATCACAAACATCTTTGAAAAGATGGCCCAGAACAAAGTCAGTCCCTTCGCTCTCAAGACATTCAGAAAGGCAAGAGACTCATGAAGACTTGACTTCTTTGACTAAAACCTCCCCATTTCTCCCTCTACCCAGCTCCTGGCAACCACCATTTTCCTCTCTGCTCCTATGAGTCTATTTTATATTCATCATATTAAGTGGTACCATATAGTATTTGTCCTTCTGTGTCTGGATTATTTCACTTAACATAATGTCCTCCAGATTAATTCATATTGTTGCAAATGACAAGATTTCCTTAATAAAGAGATTTTTTTTAAAGAATTGTCTTCTAATAGAAAGGATGGATATTTTATTTCGGGGTTTAGGATCCATCTATCCTGAATTATTCAAACATAACTGGCACAAAGATAGTTAATCCGCACTTGAGTTTTTCCCAAATATTCTCATATATCCTGGAGAATTCTCACAGCAGGTATGAAGGGGAGAGACAGTAGCCAAGCTTTAGACCTGGGAACTCGGTGCTTTGCAAAGCAGCAGGGCCCCAACATATGGTCTAGAATTCAAGGTGAAGTTCTTGGGAAGTAGGTGGGCAATAGTTAATATAAAGTAGCGAAGGCCAATGTGGACAGTTGAGCCTGTAAACTGGGCCATCACAGATATATGAAGCCCTGTGTGGATGGGGACAGCATTCATCACATCCTTGGGCCCCCAGTATTCTCTATGGTGCCTACATATAGAAATCTCTCCTTAGTCATTGTTGATTTAAGGACTGGATATTGGAATGATTGAATAAACCAGAGAAGAAGGTTTTGATTTGGCTTCTAAACAAGCACGTAGCTTTCATCTTGGGGGAAGGGAGTCCCATATCCTGCAAATTTCAACAACTACACCTTGCCTCCTGATTTCTAGGCTTCACCATAGAGAATAGGACTTGACATCACATTTTTGCTACATTTTCCTGAGAACCAAAAGAAGACAAAAAAAAAAAAAAAAAAAGCTAGACTTGGCTTTCAGTAGGCTCGGCTGGGTGGAAATGAAGACTGCAGGGGCACAAGGCAACACGACTGAGGTGGGTAACTGTTGGAGCAGTTTAGAGAGATGCACTCATATTTTTACCCAGAGGTTGGCAAGCACTTTTTTTTTTAACATTTAATTATGAAAAATGGTGGTGAGGCGATCAAGAAACAGTGACTTTCAGATACTGCTGTTAGGAAAGTTGGCAGTATCTGTTAAAACCAAACATGATCGGGGTGGGTGGAGGGTATAGCTCAGTGGTAAAGGGCATTCTTAGCAGACACGAGGTCCTAGATTCAATCCCCAGGATCTCCATAAAAAAAATAATTAAATCGATAAATCTAATTACCCCCAAAAAAACTAAAAAAGAAATATATTTAAAAAGTAACGTGACCTAAATGACTCCATGATTGCCATCTGCCCTAGAGATACACTGTATACGTCCTGTAGCATTACTTACTCTACTGAACAGTTAGGAACAACTTGACATCCATTAGGAGGGGAATAGCTAAATAAAATACAATCAAATAGTATAGAGCTATGAAATGGAATATTTTTGGGCAAAAAAAAAAGTTTCAAGAATGATACAGAATCTAACCTTTAATGAAAAAGAGTATGAAAATGAATATACGTATGTATATGCATGACTGGGAGACTGTGCTGTACGCCAGATACTGACACATTGTAGTTGACTGTACTTCCATTAAAAATTATTTTTAATTTAAAAAAAGAATGATAACATTAAGACACAGAGAGATTCTATTTATTTTTGTGCATGTAATGGATACTTCCCAAGTTGATGGTAACCACTAACTTTGGGTAAGGGAACAAGAAACAGAGATTGGGTCGGGAATCAAAGGAGACGTTACCTTTCTATGAAAAAGCGTTAACTTCCTGGGAGAATGAATATATGTGCAGGTACCAAAGCAGTTAACTAGGGGCGTTGTCTTATTTAAATGTGACTATTTGAATCCTGCCTTTGCCACGTACTAGCTGTGTGACCTTAGGCACATTGGCTAACCTCTCTGTGCCCCATTTTCCTCATCTGTAACATGGAATAATAACAATATCTGCCTCACAGGGCATTGAGGACATTTAAAGTATTTTATGCAAACAAAATACTTAGAAAGGTGCTTATTCCATAGTAAGCTATCAATAAATGTTAGCTATTAATATGTTACCCATATAATTAAAATCAATTTAAAATTTTATTCAGGATATAAAGAAAAGAAGGAAGAAAAGAAGGAAGGAAGAAGAGTTCATGTTGCTCCTTCTAAAGTAAAAACAGCCTCTGATCAGAAAAGTGTGTTTACAAAACAAAATGCCCTCTTGAATCATCTGGAAATGTCATCCTCTTTCTCCCACAATCGGGGTAATTATCGCGGCTGGGAGCTGTTTCTTTAACACGTACCCAATCATGAAGTGGCAGCCCAAGAGTTCAGAGACAGGGAAATGTCTTTCTTTCTCTCTCTCACTCTCTTTTTCTTTTGAACGTAATCTAAATTTAACAAGCCCATTAAAGCAAATGTTTCAACAGTCGACATTGAACTGATTACAATATTTAATAAATCCTACTCCCAAATGAGAGCTTTTAACCGCCATCCAGGAACCAAAGCTGTACTCTCTTCATCCCTTTTGTGCCAAGATCTTGTGGGAGTGCTACGTGGGGAACCCCCTTTGTGCTCCATCAAAGAGAGGGGAGTAATTACGATCACCTGTAAAAGTGCCATTTATAGCTCCCAGTTCGCTTCATAATGCTTGATAAAGCTGGGATCCAGCTTTTTCTCCCCCCACAGCAGAGTAAAATGCTATTTCAATGGAGAGGGGAAAATTCCCTTTGTTCCGAGACCCTAAAACATGGCCAAGGATGTCGGTTTCCCACCCTGGATATGTGACGCTGGGGGAGGCACCTCGCCTTTCTGGACTTTGCTCAATTATAAAACAAAAGGGTTTCACAAAATGCAGATGTTCCTCTGCTAGTTTATATTTCTGTGGTTATCGTTCCAGAGTCACCTCCCTCTGCTAAGTGACTGGGGGACGGACACAGTTCCCACAAAAATTGATGGACAGCCTTCTGTTCCCTGGGTTCAGATATCTCTTTCGAACACACGTTGTCGTCCTCGTGTCAGTGAAACTGCTTTCCCGCTAGGATCTGCAAGGGGGAAGCCTGATGCATCAGTGTGGCGGTGGCTGGGGAGGGGTCCCCATTCTGGAAAGGTCTTTCCTGGTATGAGCAAGAGAAGAATCTGATGTCTGGAAGTAAGAATGGTGGCAGTGGATCCTGATGGCATCCAGGACTGTCCCAGAGAAGAATTGTATCTCTCAGATCATCTGTCCCTCAAAGCACCTGAGAGGTAGCAGGTCTCCAAGCCTCTGTGTACCTGGGTCTCTGAAGCTTGCCTATGTCTTTTTCAGATGAGACCTGATCATCTCAGGCATGTATCTGTCTCTATACCTCGGGCTTTTTTGTCTCCCAGGGATGTACTCTTTTGCTGTTCCTTGGGGGCATGTGTCCCTGGATGTCAGCATCTCGGTCTGTCTCTGAGTTTGCTTCTCTGTTTTCTTCCTTCTTTCTTCCTTTGGAGCCTGAAATTTACTGACCTTTGTGGCTTAAAGCTTGTGTGGGTGTCTGAAATAGTTGGGGCTTTTAAAGATTCAAAATTCACAACCAGATAAAAGAAAAAAATCAGCCTCTGAAAATCCCAGCACATGGTCCCAGCCTAAGGGTAACTGCCCCTGACAGCCAGCATCCCCAGCCTTAGGGGAATCCTCCTACCCTCAGAAGCCCTCAGCCTGATGGGAGATGCTAAAATGAATCAGCCAGGGCCCAGGTTCCCCAGAGGAAGGGAGAGAAAGCCACAGAGCTATGCATCATCTGTTTTCCTGCCTCATGGCTGTGGGCTGCTTAGAAAAAGCCCAGGGAGGTCCCTATATCAGATGGGCTGACGGCCTCATGCCCTTCTGGTTCCCAGGGAAATCATGCTTCGGTTGATCATAGGATTTTCTTGGACCTTTAGCCTAGGCATAAATACACAGCAGAAAGGTGTATGCCCTCCTGGAAGATGTATGGTCCCTTCCTGAGGCTAGCAGCCAAGCAGATCTCCCCTTCCCCAGCCCTCCTCCGGCGCCCGGCTGCGCAGGGAGGGGCAGGAGGCTGAGACACAGAGGAACTGTGTCTGCCCAGGCCACGTGTCCTTCAATTAACCATCACCACACTGTTACTGCCTGCCTGGCCCCCGGGTCTGAGGCCACGTGAGGGAGCGACCTGGCTTGTACCCCAGGATCTAACAGGATGCTTGGCACGCAGTCAGGAAAAACATCTATTTGCTTAATTTGTCAAAAAGGGTTAGGCTCCCAGAGAGAAGCAGAAGGAGGTCCCAATCCAAGTAGGAGACTTAACAGCAGCCCACCGGTCCCACCCAGAGCTGGATCTTCCTCACTTCTGCCATTTTTCTTCTTCTTCAAAATTGCAGAATGATAACTAAGAAGTAAGTACAGTGGCTGCTTCTGAGGAGGAGCTGGGTCACATGGGGGATGGAAAGGAGACTTAGTGTAACCTGTATAAAAATGATCTTTGATTTTAAAAAATCATAGGTAAGAATTGTCCTATTAAATATTAATATAAGTTTAAAGTTTGAACACAAAAGGCAGAGCATTTTAAAAGTCTAACTACCTCCAGTGACAATGAATTCCCCACCTCCCTTTGTGGTTGGCAGAATAACGGTCCCGGGAGGTATCCACGTCCTATTCCCTGCATCCTGTGAATGTGTTACCTTACGTGGGACTCTGACCATGTGACTAAGCTCAGGATTTTAAGATGGGAAGATTATCCTGGATTATCCAGATGCATCCAGTGTAATCCCAAGGGTCCTTTTAATCGGGAAGAAGGAAAGTGACAGAGTCAGGAAAAGTGATGTGATGACAGAAACAGAGGTAGAGAGATTCAGTGCCGTGAACAAAGGGACATGGCAGCACCTTGAAGACGGAAGAGCCAAGGCAATAGGTTCTTCCCTAGAGCTTCCAGAAGGAATGTGGCCCTGCCCACGATTTCAGGATTGCTGACGCCCAGCACTGTAAGATAAAGTGTGCTGTTTTAAACCGCTGAGTGAGGGATGATTTGTTACAGCAGCAGTGGGAAACGAATACAACCATTGACTTCTCAGCTCCCCTTCCCAGAGGCAATTTACACCTCCTGGTTCTTTTGTCTCCTTCAGGAAACAATATACAGTTGACCTTTGAACACCACAGTGGTTAGTGGTTGGGGGTGCCAACTCCCACCCTGCTCCCCGTGAGGCATTGAAAATCCATGTATGACTGTACAGTCAGGCTTCCGTATCCAAAGTTCTGCAGCCACGGGTTCAACCAACTTTGGATCATATTGTACTATAGTGTGTATTTAGTGAAAAGAATCTGCACATAAGTGGATCCATGTAGTTCAAATGCAGGTTGTTCAAGAGTCAGCGATACATGTATATATATGTATACCCACAGCTACATATGTATGTATAGATACATAAATTATTCTATAGCAATGTGTATGTATATACACATACACACAGGCATATATTGATAGATACATAGATGCAGAGAGGGAGCTATAAATACATAGGTGACATAGGTCACCTAACTGTCGTATCTATAAAATATAAGAGATACCAAGGATATGTGCACACGTATGCATGTATATTGGCTTGGTTTTACACAAAAAGCATATACCATACATCATTCTTCACCTTGCTTTTTTCTCCTAACAGTGTATCTTGGAGACCTTTCAATATTGGTGCACACAGATATGCTTTGTTCCTCTGAAGAAATATTTTAATAAAAAATATAGAAAAAACTCAGCGAGAAATTCCTTGAGAGTCACTGGGTTTTGATTTCTTGATTCTAGCTACACTGGCCTGCTTCCTAGTTCCCTGAAGGAATTTACCAATGATTCAGTGGATGGTGATGAAGGGGAAGAAAGCTGCCTTATTTCTAATATTCTATCCACTTCTCTCTGCCCCCTTCTCATAGCTAGTGTGTCCTTCTAACAGAAATAAAACACAGTCAGGCCAGAGAAATTGGTGTAAGTAGTGTCTGGACTTGCACTTGTCTCGTAAATGGATTTAGTCTATTTGGAAATTCCCAGCCCAAATCACAATCATTTCTCTGAACCCAGGGAATCCTGGGTTCCAACTCTGGCTGAACACTTACTAGGGGTGTGAACTTGCCCTGCTGTTTCATCTTGGAAGACAACCTCGGAGTCTATCAGTTTCATCTCTTAGTGGCTCTGAAGATTCAATTAAATGAGATGTCACAAATAAAGCACCCAGCACCTATATTTGAGGTCCCCAAGGCCACCCTCAGTTTTCAGGATTCTCTAGAAGAACTCAAAATGCTTTTATACTCACTGTTATGGTTTATGACAATGAAAAGATACGTATTAAAATCAGCAAAGGAAATAGACATGTACGGTCGAGTCTTTTCATTTGTGTTCTCCATGTGGAGAGCATCCAATGCTCCCAACAACGGTATGTGACAACATGTGTGAAGTGTTTCCAACCAGGGATGCTCGCCCAAGCCTTGGTGTCCAGGGTTTTCATCAGGGGCCAGTCACATAGAAGGAGCACCCCCCCCACCTCAATGTCAAATTGATACAACATGCCCCAAAGCCCCAAGCATATAAAAATGATCGTTTGCCATACATCACATTATTGACATAAACAACCTGGCATGGCTCAAAGCTCAGATACACAAAGATGCTCTTACGGGGCAGAATATTCAAAGGATATTCACAGATCATCTCCCAAGAACTGGCCAAGGACCAGTCCTGAAGGTCCTGGGAATGTGCAGGGCTTGGGGACACAATGTCTGCTGAGTTAAACCTTTCTGCACAGTGGCTATCCCAGCAAATAAATAAAGGCTTGTTTCTCTCTCCAAACCCTCCCTTCCTCCTTCCAACTCAAACAAGACCCCAAGCTCTGTCTTTGTCCAAAGCACTGATGTGTTCTGCATCGGCCTGCTGGGTCTTCACAACGACTCAATAGTATCACTTGTCGAATTTTATGAAAGATGAACCCAAGCCCAGAGAGGCCAAGTAATTTATTTAACATCACACTTTCTGCTGGGTTCAGGGAGAGGGTTCAAGCCAAGCCTCTGACAACACAGCCTGCACTATAATCACTTCCGCTTCACCCAACAGTGGGGACCCAACAGAGACGACAGACATGATGCCATGTATGGATGCTCAGCAAATTCATGAAGTTTTTACATCTTTTTCTCAAATGTCACTTCCCCAAGAAAGACTTCTGTGGATTCTCAAACTTAATTAAATCTACCTGTCAGCACAGTCACAAGCAATTTGTACGAAGAACAATCCTGAAGACATGGAGACAAGGCATGCAAAGATGTGGATGAAGACAAGGTGTCTCACTGGCTGCCATGAGCAGTGGACACCTGTCCTTGGCCAAGAGGGTGGGTACCTCTTCCTCCGCCAGCTGTCATAAAGGTTCAGCCTGGACAACCCCTGACTTCCCCCATGACGGGGAATGAGTAGACTTTGATGTTTGTAAGAAAGGCATTGGCTGAGGGAGAAAGGGCATGACATTTGTACAGTCTTTTAAATCATTATTTTAAATGTTACATGTTTAAATTTCCTGAACTCTGGGCCAAATTCCCAAATCACGCTATTATTTAAAGCTTGCATAGCGGTGCCTTTTATTGCTTCTTGGAAGTACACAGAAAACTGTAACAACAATTATTTAAAATTCTTAATAGCTATTTTCCTAATGCGTATTATAAGTTGCTTAAAAGCAAGAATAATTTCTGACTTATTCATCATTGTATTACCAGTGTCTACAACAATGCCTAGCAGTTAGCAGACTTTCAACAACTGCTTGATGACTAAGTGCATGAATAGATTAACACAGTGTAATAAGAAGTGTGTTCTCCTTAAGGATGGTTCCTTACACCCTCTGGGAGGGCTTTGGCCACTGAAGGATGAAATGTGGTTCTATCAGGATGGGCAGAAGGGTATGTGGTCTGAACTGGGAAGCCCCAGAATTCTTATGTTCAAGCCCTAATCCCCAATGTATTTAGAGATGGATCTTCATGGAGGTAATTTAGGTTCAAGGAGGCCATATGGATGGAACTCTGATCCCATAGGATTAGGCTACTTGTGTGAGGAGAGAGTTCTCTCTCTCTCTCCACCACGTGAGGACACAGTGAGAAGGTGGCCGTCAGCAAGTTAAGGAAGAGAGCTCTCACCAGACACCAAATTGGCCGGCACCTTGATCCTGGACTTCCTGAACTCCAGAATTTTCAGAAAATAAATTTCTATTGTTTAAGCCATTCAGTCTGTGTAATGGCAGATGAGCAAATGAATAGAAAGGCTGTGAGAGGTTAAGAGCATGGGCTCAGAAACCAGACCGTCCTGAGTTTAATCCCCATCTCTCCAACTTACTACCACTGGGAATGCCAGCATATGAATTACCCTGTCTGTGCTTCCACTTCCTTGCCCATAGGATGAAGACCACATTAATCTATTCCACAAGGGTTTCAAGAATTAAATGACTCTTTGTTGTATCGATGTACATTGTTCAGTATGCAAGCAGAAATTAGAGGAAATATTCTCAACCTAGGACTCGAAGGTTTAGGAAATAAAATTGTTTCTATTTCTCAGCTTCTCTGTGGAGTCAAAGAGTCTCAAAGAAAATAAAAATTTGAGGCAAAGATCAAATCCAGGGTATTGTCATCAAAACACAGCCTCAGGTCAAGATCAACTGAAGGATTTGTCTGTAACGTTTTTTTGTTACGGCCCCAGACAAAGATAAAGGGGGAATGCTAGACCCCATCACTAGACAAAAGGACTTCAAATAATGTTGGGCTGCAGGGTCTGGACTACACTCCAAAGTAGAGAGATACTGGGAATGATTCCTGGAAGGAGAAATAGATCCTAACCAATACACATTCTTGCCTGCAAAGCAGGGAGAATTGGCAACACACACACTAGATTTCAGAAATGCTCTGGACCAGTGACCACCATGAGCCTCTGGGTCATGCTGGGTTTTTTTAATTCTATTTTATGCCAAGCTTGTGGAAGCAGATGAATTGTCTTTCTGGCTCATAGGCCTCTTCATCTGGGGCATGACATCCAGGGACCTGAACCCAGGGATCCTTATTTAGACTTAGATGATGAGATCTTATGCTTTGAGGCTGAGCCTGATGCCGTAACAAAATAGGAAGGTTAGCAGTCTTGGGAGGAAATAAGTATAGTCTGCATGACAGAGGAACACCAAACATGGTCATTGGGCAGACTGTGCTGGATTTTGCTTGATAACCCCAGCAATTGCTTTGTGACAGTGACAAATCAGAAACAACCTAAATGTCAAGCATCAGGGGATGGGCAACTTGTGGTACAGGGCATTAAATTAACGTAACATTAGCTGGACATTTAAAGGCATATAAAGAATCATGCTCATGACAAAATTTTTAAATAAAAAAGGCAGGATACAAAATAAGCATATATATAAGATACTATAAAATGTTACATATAATCTATTATAATATTATATATCATTTATATAATACTATATTTTACAATATTATATATATGCAAAAGCATAAAAGAAAACAAAAAACATAGAAAAACAACTGGAAAGATAAAACCCCAAGTGTAAAGAACATTACCATTATCTCCAAAGTGGTGGTAATTTTTGTTTGCTTTTTATTTATTTGCATTCTTTAAAAATGAAACTTTGCAACTTTCGGGGTATTTTTTTACTTTTTAATAATAATAATAATAATAATACACATATACACAGCAGCAGCACCCTGACACAGTCAGGTCTCCTGGACTCTTGGATTTCAGAGCTCATCTCCTTTCTCATGAAAGTTCTGAGGGGTCCGATGGGCAAATTCCTGTTATTCAACCTCAGTTTCCTCATCTGCAAAACCTGAGCTGACCCCGTGACCCTTCAGAAGCAATGGAGCGTAGTGGGAGAGATCCGTGCACCTGCCAAGGCTGGGCCTGGAGGGGGCTGCAGCTTCCACCCATATGTCTGGGAACACGGACCTTGGGACTTGGGCTGCATGCTGTGAGAAAGCCAAGAGGCCATGTGGAAGGGTCCACATGGAGGAGAATGGTGCCCAAGCACCAGCTGAACTCCCAGACAGCATCCAACATCAGTTGCTCACAGCAGGCATGGGGCCACCTTCAGACTTCTAGCTTTCCTGTGCTGCCCCCAACAGCATTACATGAAGCAGAGGAACCATCTAGTCACACCCCAGAATTATGAGACATTATAAGTTCTTGTTTTATTCAGCCTTGTTTGGGTGTAATTTATTACAGAGAAACAGATAATGAAGCAAGGAGTGTTTATTTTTATTCTGATTTTTAAAAACTATATTTCCATGGTGTTTCATTTTTTTCCTTGCCATGGCTCAGGCTCACACTGACTGGAATCAGTGGAGAAATGGGTGCTCAGTGTGTTCAGCTGTCACTCAGTGTCTTTGCTTGCTGTGAAGCAACTCTGCAAATCACCGCTTATACAGTCTGCCAGAACCCAAATAAAGTCACAGACTGGGAGATGCAAAGACAACAGACATACCTGTCAGAGGGTATGATGAAATTTAACAAGGATGAATGCAAGGTCCTGAATTTGTACGAAGAAGCCAGCTGCCCAAGGTCATGTGGCTTAGCACAAAGACACATTTAAAAACTCAACCCCTCCTGTTTTTTTGCATTAAGCTTGTAGGTATTGCAAGAGTGATGAGGCTGCCAAAAAATCTGATGTGATTGTAGACTCTATTAATAGGAGGAAAGCACCCAGACTAAGGAAGGCTATGCACTTACTGCAACAGAGTCAGAGCGCACGTAGAAGATTCAGTTTTGCCCAAAGCACTGGAAAAGTGAGATGGACAAACTGGAGTAAATCCAGGGGAGAGAGGCAAGAGAGTGTGCAGTTCTCAGGAAGACACATAGTACTCTCAATTAAAAAAAAACAACTTTGAATTAATGAGTGTGTAGATGAATAGGTAAATGAGTAAGGGAGTAAGTTTTAAACATTTTCAAATAGCGACGCTATTGTCTCCATTTCATCTATGCATTGAACAAACACTCACAAAACAGATACTGAATTCCAAGCATTCTTGTAAATATTAGAGAGAGCAGTGAGTTCCCTGCCATCATGTGGCTTGTGTTTTAGATAAAACCAAGTAAACTGACAAGATAATTTGGGAGTTACGTGTTACGAAGCAAATAAACAGGATTGCTTGGGGAGAAAGCCTCTGTGGGGTAAAAAATTCTCTATTTTGGTTATTCAAAGAAAGCCTCTCTGAGGAAATGATTTTTGAAGTGAGATTTAACTAATTGGAAGAAAGCTGTGCCAAGGAATTGGGAAGTATCTTTCGAGATAGTAGGAACAGAAAGTGGAAATATCCCCCATTAGGGACAAGTTGGCATGTTAAAGGGAGAGAGGGACGGGGGGAGTAGGGAGAGAGGGACGGGGGGAGTGGGGGGAGAGGGAGAGAGAGACAGAGAGAGAGCCAGTATGGCTGGAACATAAAGAGATGAGAAGAGTGATGTGAGCTAAGATTAACCAGGTGGGCGTGTCCATCCTAAACTTCAACGTTGTCCCACTGTCCCCAAAGTATTGTTGGCTCTGCCATATTTGGGGCTTGCAGTCAGTTTTGGAGTTTGACAAATATGATTCTTATACATAGAAGACAGAGGAAAGGCACCAGAGGAGAAGCCACAGGAACATTCTAGTACCCATAGGAGCCAGCTTCAGCTCTCAGGAAGGCTAGCATGGAGAATTTGGGTAGGACTAGGGTTAGGGTTTGTATGTCCCCAAGAGGTAGCACCATGATATCAGATGATGGAAACCACAGAGGGGGTGTTTAGCTCAGCAAAGGCAGAGTTTTCTAATTCGTATCCATATCCAATGACAGAATCTGTCTTGGTGGGTCATGAGTTTCTCATCACAGGAAAAGTCCAAGTGAAGCCTGGATACTCACTGCCCTGAGGTTACAGTAGTTGGAAATCAGCAATTGACATTAGACTGAAATTAGTCTTTCCCAAAGGGTGGGGCACATGCCACAGTTGGTAATACAGATGCCACACCAGCACACCATTAAATAACATCAAATCAAGCAGTAAAAAGGTTATTCCTTTTCAGTTTCCTTTCAATTATTCCAATTTTGTCAAGGAGAACATCTCATTTGTCTTTAATACCTACCAGTTGCTTTGAATCCCCCTTTTTTTAGAAAGGGAAGTAAATCCTTAGATGAAGATTCTTTTGCAGGTAATAGCATTTTGCAAGAGTTTTGAAACATTATTTTGTTCTCATTGTATTTATTTATGTATTTTTTATTTTTATTTACTTTAATTGAAGCTTAGTTAATTTACAATATTATATTAGTTTCAGTACAGCATTTTAATTCAGTATTTTTAGATTTTACTCCATTAAAAGTTATTACAAGATAATGGCTGTAATTCCCTGTGCTGTATAATATATCTTTCTTGCTTATTTATTTTATTTTTATTTATTTTTTAATTGAAGTATAGTCAGTTACAATGTGTCAATTTCTGGTGTACAGCATATTGTCCCAGTCACGCATACATGTACATATATTCATTTTCATTCTTTTTCATTAAAGGTTATTACAAGATATTGAATATAGTTCCTTGTGCTATACAGAAGCAATTTGTTTTTTATCTATAGTGATTAACATTTGCAAATCTCAAACTCCCAAATTTATCCATTTCAATCTCCTTTCCCTCAGTAACCATAAGATTGTTTACTATGTCTGCAAGTCAGAATGGCCATCATCAAAAAGTCTACAAATGATAAGTGCTGGAGAGGGTGTGGAGAAAAGGGAACCCTCCTACACTGCTGGTGGGAATGTAGTTTGGTGCAGCCATTACGGAAAACAGTATGGAAATTACTCAAAAAACTAAAAAATAGATTTTATGATCCAGAACTCCCACTCTTGGCAGGGAACTCTAATTCAAAAAATGCATGCACCCCAATGTTCACAGCAGCACTATTTACAATAGCCAAGTCATGGAAGCAACATAAATGTCCATTGACAGATGACTAGATAAAGAAGTTATGGTATATTTATACAATGGATACTACCCCACCATGAAAAAGAACAAAATAATGCCATTTGCAGCAACCTGGAGATCGTCATTCTAAGTGAAGTAAGCCAGAAAGAGAAAGAAAAATACCATATACTATCAATCATATGTGGAATCTAAAAAGAAAAAAGAAAAAAGAGGACACTAATCAACTCATCTGTGTAAGTATTATATATTTACGGTAAGTGATGTGGGATTTATATTTATGGCAGTAATATAAATATTACTTTTATAATAAATATGTTAGTAAAAAATAATATTGATTTAAAGTTGTGAACTATAATTATGGGGAAAAGTCACCAAAGTGCTAAGAAAATAATTGAAATTTAGAAAACTCTGGTTAGACCTTAACCTCTTTCCCAGCCCTGAGCTCTTTAGATTCCAGAGAATAAAATTGGGTTTAAGTTGCTTTGCTCATTTTGTTGAACAAAGTCAGCCCTTTGCAAGAAAGGAAAAAGCAGTTCTCTATTATGGATGTTCAGGTGAGTGGAAGAGTCATCCCTAAGGATTATTAGCACCCCCATCAACTATTTTAATTGCAAGATTCAGAAAACCCAAGTGATTAATTTTACGTGTCAACTTGGCTAGCTCATAGTACCTAGTTGTTTGGTCAAACACCAGTCTAGATATTGCCATAAAGTTATCTTTTTTTAAATGTGATTAACACTTACAATTGAATGACTTTAAGGAAAGCATCTTCACCTCCATAATGTGGTGGGCCTCATCCAATCAGTTGAAGGCTTTATGAGCAAAGACTGAGATCCACCCTCCCAAAAAAAAAAGAGAAAAAATTCTGCCTCCAGACCACAACATGAGAAAGTCTACCTGTTTCTAGCATTCAAACTCAAGACTGCAACATCAACTTTTACCTGGATGTCCAAGCTGCTAGCTTGCCCTTGGGACTTCAAACTTGCCAGCCCCCACAACTGTGTGAGCCAATACCTTAAAATAAAATTTGATAGATAGATAGATAGATAGATAGATAGATAGATAGATAGATAGATAGATAGATAAAGCTTGCTAGCTAGCCAAATAGATATAATATATACATCCCCATATAATTTTCTCTTTATGTATATATACACAGATAGATAGATAGATATAACAATAATGAAAACATTAGAAGAATTTACTGTTTTGTGCTACTAATAATATGGAGGTGAAATTTTCAAGCATCACTTGATCCAGGGGGCTCAAATAATAGCATGAAGGTTTACTTTTACCCAATTCTTGGCTCTGATTTCCTCCTTCCTTCCTTCCTTCCTTCCTTCCTTCCTTCCTTCCTTCCTTCCTTCCTTCCTTCCTTCCTTTCTTCCTTTCTTCCTTTCTTCTTCCTTTCTTCCTTTCTTTCTGCATTCTTTTATTTATTTAGCAAACATATCCTGTGTTGGCTCTGATTTCTGATTGTACTTTCATCATCAGCCTCTATAAAGTGGCCTTTAGCAGTTCCAGGCTTGCATCCCTCAAAGGTCAACTACAAAGTGAAAATCATATCTCACCCCCACAACAATTCAAACAACTGTCATGGGCCCAAATGCCCCTACCCACAACGAATCACATGCTCATCCCTGGACGAATCACTGAGGTCAGACAATGGGACACACTGATTCCCTCACCCAAGGGTCTGAGGGTGGAGTGGGTTGACTCCCCAAAAAGAATAAATTCAGGGTATTATCAGAACTAGGATGAGAGGATTTGGAACAGGAATAACAGAGCTCCGTTGCACCAGGATTTCTCAAAAATTAATGTACACAAGAATCACCTGGGATTGTTTAAAATGAAGATTCTGATTCATTAGTTCTGTGATAGGGCTTGAAATCGGCATCTGTAATAAATTTCAGGTTCTTCCCATACTGCTGGCCCATGGACCACACTTTGAATACCAAGCCATTATAACATATATTCCAGGGGTGGGCTGATAACTATTGTTAATAACACTAAGTAGTCAGACTAAGCACGGAGGGGGATTCTGCTTCAGCTTGGCATATTATCAGCCACTACTCATCACTGCAGTAAAGCCTGAGCTTTCACATCCAGAAGGAGCCTGCCTCCTCCTTGCCTGCTGGAGGCTTGGACACAAAGGTGGTCAGAGACATACATCATGTAGCATGAGCCCCTGGGGCTGCTCAGTCATGCTCAGGGTATGTGGGGACAGATAAAGATGTCCTCGTTACCTGGATGCCTTTGTATGGAAGCCTGCAATGCTCAGGATTTACACAATTCAACAGTTGGATCAGAGAAACAGCCCAGAGCTGCTGTTTGTATTCTATGAATGAGATGCACTGGAGAAAACCAGAGGTCAAGGTAGAGTCATATAATTTCATGGTTGAAGACTTTAGCCCGGACTGCCTACTTCTCAGATAAGGTGTTTATTGCTGTAGGGGAAATTTGAACTTTGTTGGACAAAGGAGACCAAAGTCTTTTACTTTTTAAATACCATGTTAGTCTTTCAGCCAAAGGCTTGCAGTCAGCCTTCTGTGTCTGGGTTTTAAAGAGTGCAGGATTTGGGAGATATCTGACATGAGAGAATCATTGAGCCTTAGAGAAAATGTCTACAGTTGCATCTGCTATTCCAAGTTATACCCCAGACAATCAATAGCTGATTCAATCAGGATTCTAGCTATAACAAGGAATAATTATATTTTTGTCACTAAGGGAATTTGATTAATCTTTTCATAGTTGTTTCAATTCTCAGATATTGACCACAAGGATTGCCAGACAAATAAATAAAAAAAATGCAAAAAAAAAAAAATTTCAGTCTTCTTTAAGAAGTGGTGATGATGTCACAGGATTCTGATATGACTTGTAATGATAGTAATCTCTAGCCACATTTCACAGAGAGACAAAATACCACCCAGCCAGGCCAAGAAAACATGAGTTCATGGTATGGGGTAGGAGTGGAGGTTCAAACCATGTACCCCAGGTTCTTTGTACACCTGCATGAATCTGAAATCAATCTCCCTTGGTAAAATAAATTGGAAATGATGGGGATTTATTTCTAAAGTATCTTACTTCATTTCATTTAATCATTTGATTTTTAAGTTCATCCATGTGTTTCTGTGCTGCTTTCCAAGGTGGAACCAAATCCATAATGGAAAGAATAATCGGGAATATGCGAGTATTTTCCTTGATTGAATAGACTTCCCATGAGGACAGAGAAAGTAGGTCTTGTCCAACATGGACCTCAACCACCTAGCACAGGATCTGGAACATAGAGGGCATTCGACTGCATTATTAAATGAATGATAGAATTGGTACCTGGATTAAAATATCAGGAAAGACATATTTTTCCTCTGACAGAGTTGAATTTCTGGTGGGAAGAGAAAAATTGCGTAAGGAAATGAAAATGTGTGTGCAAAGAAATGGTGTGTGTGCAAAACATTGGCCTGTTTCAAAACAGGCAAAGATTTCGATACAAATAATACAATGAATGGCATGGTGGGGAAAGGTGAGAGGTTAAGTACAGAAAGAGGAGGGGAGCCGATTATGATGTTTCTTTGGTCTTTCAGTTGCAAGGGGCAAAATACAATTAAAATTGGTTTAAGCATAAGTTGTATTGGCACATGTAACTGAAAAATATCTGGCTTCAGGTATGGTTAGATCCAGATGTTCCAATGATGTCATTGGGAATCTGTCTCCCTATATATTTTGGTTTTGTTTCTTGTTCTCATTTTCGGTCAGGCTCCCTTCCAGAGGTGAAAGAGTGAGCAGTAGCAGCCCCAAGTTTACATCTTCCTGGCTGAGGAATCCCACTGGAAACAGAAACCTCTTTATTGATGGTTTGAACAAAACACCAGGGTCCGATTCCTGTTAGCTTTGGTCCAGGAGGGTACGTCACCCGCCCATTTTTTGCAAGTCCATGGAGCTCCGGGAATATGGAATTCTCACTGGCCATCCTAGATCATGATCTTACCTCTGCATCCTGGAAGTATGAGCTATCCAACCCAAATGTCGTGGATTACGTTTGGGAGGAATAACCCTACTCCTCGAAACTTACTGTGTAATTTATGCTTATAGCACATCTTAATTCAGATCAGTGGCAATCAGACTGTGTAACTACAGACAACATATTCCAAGTTATTCTGATGGTAATCTCTAAAAATCTAAATAACAAGCATCACATATACAATCAAGTGCCAAAACCCTCACCTCCGAGAGATTCTTGAGTTTTAGAGGCTATTTCTCTAGCTTCTGTCTTGGGATACACGCTTCAGATGAATCAGGAGTAGAGGGGATAGTAAGCTATTTTAGGCTGACTCAGAGCAAAGGGTCCTCCATCATTTGCTTTAAATTTGGCCACTCTTCCCACTTCTGTTCTCTGTGGTAGCCAACTGTGCTGGGAATAGGTAATCAAGGGAACGGGTATTGATGAAGTTCTGAAAAATAAAATTTCACTCCTTTCTTCCTCTGGCGCTGGCTCTGTATCCATCCCTGAAGGGCAAGTCCCCAGCAGGTTGGTAGATAGACAAGACTTAGCTTCAGTATCTTTTGCTTCCCTTCATCAGCTTCCCTGCTGCCCCAGGGGCCCTGAACATTGTCAACATAACTGATTCTATCCTAGGGGAAGATGAGTTCTGGATGGTCAAGTCCTTTTCCACACTTTCGGTATAGAACATGCATCCTTCCCCTGCAAGTTCTTCCTGTGCTAGCTTCTAGGAACACCCTCGCTCATACCTCCTTGACCTAACACAAATGTTAATTCTCCATGAGAAACCTTCAGCACCACTCATATCCCTCATTTTATTTTTTTCATTCTAAATTCCCATGTAGATCTTCCTTCTACCAGAGCTCTGAACACTTTTTACTATGATGGTGTATTCCTTTCTCCGCCACCCCAATGTATTTCCCAAGAAAAAGACTAGGCCACTCATCTCTTCATTCTCTGTGATTAGCACGAAGTTTTTCCCATAGTAGACACTCAGTCGTGGGGGCTTCTTTGGTTCACTGAATAGAGGAAAGCTAATTGGCCCAGATGGGGGAATAAACGTGTGACATTGGCTTTATCTCCATGAGCTTGGAGGCAAGATTTGCATGCTTTTGTTGTCCTGGGTCAAAGGAACCACATGCAGTTCAAAGTAGTAGGGGTTGAATGCAGGGAATTTTGACAATACACCTCTTTAGTTAGATAAAGGGGACCTATTCATATACTGTGGGAAGGGAATCAATGAAGTTCCTGGCCCCTTTACCTTTGACAACAGTCTTTCTGAGCAGCAGAAAGAGAGAGCCTCTAAGAAGGTGATTAATGCGAGCTCCTGCCGAGGACTTCAAATTGATCTTGGCAAAGAAAATGTCATTCCTCTGCCTGTCCCTTGGTTTCCGGGAGAAAATACGGAAAGGAGAGTTTCAAACAGACCCAAGAGGATACACAAGATATTTTCAAGAAAGGCAGTAAGGCCATCCTAGGGTAAAAACAAATATATTCACCAACTCAGTAATTAAAATGCATTTCCATATTGCACTGCCTCCACATGGAGTTGCCTTGTTGATTGTCATCACCTTTAACAATCACATACCTGACTCTCTGTGTGACATCCTGATGTCATCGTCTTTAACAATCACACACCTGGCTGTTGATCCTACCACCACAGTGACCTTCATTCTTTTTTTTTTTTTCCAGGTATTAATAACTGCATGCTATTCAGCTGACATGGTCCTCAGTTTTGAGGAAGTAGAAATAAAGCAGGCATGGTACCAGCCCTGAAGAAGCTTGTATTCTAGTGGAGAAACATGTAGAAAAACGTGGAAGTATAATCTGATGTTAGAAATGCAGTAATAGCGATAGCAGTGAAACATACTGGTGATACAGAAAAAAAAAAAAAGTATTCACTTTTTCACTTTGTTCATTCATTCAACACGTATATATTAGCAATGACCATGTGGTGTGCCAGCCTCTGGGCTTAGAGCAGTGAAAAGAATAGTTAAAGTGACTAGTCTGAAAGATCCCTGAGTTGATAAACACTTGGACTGTTCAGAGATCTGAAGAGATAATGGTGTGGCTAGAGCTTAGTGGTCAAAGGGCAGAGTGACATAAAATGAGGTTGCAGAGCTGGGTCACATCATGAAGGGCTTTATAGGAAATGCTAAGAAGTTAGTTTTTCATGTTTCTTTTCTAGATGAAGAATTTTTAGACCAGGGAGTAACAAAATATGATTTCTACTTTTCCATGATCATTCGGGCTGCCAAGTGGAGAATGGATTCAGGGTGGTTAAGGGTAAAAGAAAAGTTGAGATTTGAAGTGAATAGAGCAGTTGGGAAGTTGCTGTAGTCGTTTAGGTGAGAAATTATGGCACATTAGACCTGGAAATGACAGTAAAGATGGAGAGAAGAAGATAAGTGGAAATTCATTCTCCAGACATACAATAAACCAGGGATGAGCAAGAAAAATCCAGGAAAAGGGGGAAATGTGTAAGAAAAATATGGAAGCAAGAAACAGTTCATGGAACTTTATTGTTTCCCTAGTCACCAGTAAGGGCATAATCATACCAGAAACATCACACCCACCACCCACTTCCCCACCGTCATCATCATCATCACCAACCACCATCACTACCCATCATTATCATCATTATCATCATCATCATCTTCACCACCAAGCACTGTCATTGCCATATTGCCATCTTCTTCACTACCATCATCATCAGTACCATCACCACCATCACCTGTACCATCTTCATTCTGAATACTATCATAATAACTATAAATTGTAAAGCAAAATCGTTTTAGTTGAAAAATAAATTTTCATCAGCATGAATTCATCTGAATTTCTCAAGTTAGCTCATCGGTTTTGAGTTCCCAGCCTCTAACCACAACTTCCTTATTTGAAACCTCTTTTCCCACCATTCCATTCATTGCCACTGGATGTTCAGTCCCTACACACAAAAATAAACTGCAATCATTGCATAGTTAGCATGACTAGCCCAAGTTCCCCTTGGAAATGAGAAGAAAGGTTTTAAAGACTGTTAAGCACATAATATGAACTAAATACCATTCCTACTCATTACAGAAACTCTGGGGCAGGACAGTCAAGGTTTGAATTTTTGTTTAGTCACTTCCTAACGTTGTGACTTTGGGTAAGTTCCCTTGACTCTTATTCTTTAACATCATCATTTCTGAAATGGGAATAGTAACAGTACCTGCCTCATTGGGTTTACATAGAGGTTAAAAATGGACGTAAAGGTTTAAAAGGGACATAAATGTACAATGGAACAACACCTGGTACATACTAAGCATGTCATAAGTGTCTGTGATTGGAATATTGGGATACAATTTTTAATTCCTTTTTACAAATGAGTAACTGAGGCTCAGAAAATTGACACAATTTGTTCTGGTGTCCCCCACAGCCTTTGATGTTGCTGAGATGCATGCACGTGTGGTAAGCACTCATCCCTTATTGATGCCATTAATCCTTTGCTTGAACAACTGTGACATCACTGGCCCTAGGTCATCCGTGTCCTTACTCTACAAAACTCTGAATCTTGGAAAGTTCTCCTTATCCCTGAAGGGCTTTCGCTAACGTGATGAATATGTCTTTCTCTGATCCCCAAAGCACTGGCAGGTGGAAGTTTCTAGAAACCAACTGCAGAAGAACAGGAGCTAGAGGATTAGTATTTCTAAGACTAGCTCTTTCTGGTGGCTTGGGTGTGGCTTCCGGTGCTCAAATATGAAATCATCTAGAAGTCAGAGAGAGGATGGGAAATGCAGATCCAAAAATGAGCCATAAATTCCAGGCAGACCTTAGGGAATTACTGGGAGATGAGGTACAGAGCTGAACAGGTGCCAGAGAACCTGCAGAGTTAAGGGTGAAGCGCAGAGGGTACTACAACTTTGCAAAAGTTATTTGCATTCTCTTAAGCCCAGCACATTGTAGATAAATGAAATAAAAGCACACGTAAATTGGAGAGAAGATAAGCAACCTATGCATTTTTAACAATGATTTGCATTTTACTAATTTTCATTCTTTTATTTTTGCCATAGCCTGCATGGAGAATCCCTTGCCCACTTCTTTTTCTTCAGTTGATGTATAGTTGATTCACAACGTTGTGCTAATTTCTGGTGTACAGCATAGTCCTTCATTTATACACATGTGAATATATTCCTTTTCATATTCTGTTTTTAAAACACATTTACTGAGGTGTGATTGACATTTGAAAAGCAGTGTATATTTTTTAAAAAATAATTTTGACCAAGGGCGTCATTGAATTCATGTGTTTGTATCTGCAGATCCTTTTTCAAATTGAAGTATAGTTGCTTTACGATATTGTATGTTATGGGTGTACAATATAGTGATTCACAATTTTTAAAGGTTACACTCCACTGATAGTTATTACAAAATATTGACTATTCCCTGTATTGTAAAATATCTCCTTGTAGCTTATTTATTTTATACATAGCAATTTTTGCCTCTTAATCTCCTATTCCTCTATTGCCCCTCCCCTCTTCCCTCTCCCCATTGGTAACCACTAGTTTGTTCTTTATATCTGTGAGTCAAAGCAGTTCATATTGACTGTATACAAGTCAATGAGTTCAGGGATAAGTACCCACTCATGAAACCATCACCATCATCAAAGTCATAAGCATATCCATCTCCTCCTAAAGTTTCCTCCTGCCTCCTTAATTTTATTATTATGACTATTGTTGTTACTACTTTTTTTTTTTTTTTAGTGGTAAGAGCACTTAGCATAAGACCTAGTCTCTTAGCAAATTTTAAGTATATAACACAGTATTGTTAGCTCTAGACGCTACGGTACAATAGCTCTCCAGAACTTGTCTATCTTGCATAACTGACACCTTGTACCCTTTGACCGTCACTTCCACACTTCCCCCAATTCCCATGCCGCTCTCCGCTATTTCAGATTCCATGTATAAGTGGGATGATGCAATATTTACTAGTCTTTCCGCGTCCGGTTTATTTCATTCAGCATCACGTCCACCAGATAGATCTATGTCGTCACAAATTTCTCTGCCAAGTTTATGGCACCCCTACTACTCTGCTCATCCCTCACTGACCTCCATTCTCATGGTTTTCATTTTTCCTTTGAAAATGTCAACCTCCTCTGTGCTCCAGGGTCTTTGCACGTGTTCTTCCCTCTGTCTGGAACCCTCTTTCTCCACTGTTCCCTTGCGGGCTCTTTCTCATCACTCAGGTATCAGCTGAAGACGGTCCTGGATCATCTGCCCTCTGCTTCTCCCTGTTTCTCTCCTTCACTGCACGGCTAGAAACCGGAAAGTAGTTTATTCCATTATTCGCTTGATCACTAAACACCCTTTTCTTATAGAATGTGAACTTTATGAGGACAAGGTCATTTTACATTTAGTTTCTCACAGCCTATCCACTTCCCATCATGGAATCTGGCATGCAGTAGAATCATAATATATAGTAAAAACTAATAATAATAAACATTAATGGAGTCCTTGCACTTGCATGATTCTAAGTGGTATTGCAAATTAAACAATTTATCTCCACCATAATCCAAGGAGTTGTTTGTTGCTGTTGTTACCCCTATCTTAGATGAGGTAGTAAGCTCAGAGAAGTTAAATACCTTGCCAAAAGCCACACTGCTGCGGAGTGGCAAAGCTGGAATTCTGCCTCAAGGAGTTTAGTTCCAAAGCCCAAACTCCTAGCTGTTATCCACATTCATATCCACAATCATCTTGATTTTAGGAATGAATGAATGAATGAATGAATGATTATCCCCAGGATGATTGGGTGTCCTAGGACTCAGATGGTCTTTTCTGACTTCCCAGACACATTTGCTAGGGTTGGAAAAACTCATTAAAAGAATTGGCCCCGGGAGGCTCAGGCACCCAGTGGTCTTAAAGCTTTGAGTTCATTTATTTTTCTGGGGAGGCACACTCACCATGGTAAGCTGACACATCCGGGCCAAATCAACACCTTGTGGTGGGAGGATGACAATTCCTCCAAATGTTGTTGCATTATTAATGACTAGGGTCAGTCCTTCGGGGCTTGACTATTTAGAAAGTGTTAAATTCAGAGTTGCCCTAGGAAATTCTCAGCCCTTGCTCCTTACCTTCTGAAGATGTGTGGGAGTAGAGACAGAAACTGCCCCCAGACTCTCTTCTTATTCCCTTTGCCTCTTAGATAGTTTCAGAACACAAGATTCAAGGACCATGTGAGTGTTTGTGATCATGTGTGGGAGGGTCCGCTTTATCACCTTATCACAATTCTTTACTAAATGTTTCCAGGAGACAGGTCAGAACACTGTGAATGGGCCCTGAGAAAAATGATCTCCTTTCACTTTCAGGCCTTAGCAATTTTATTCCAACAGTGTCATCAGTATTGATTACATGTCTACTCCATGCATAATGATAATACTAATAAGCTATATTTATACAGTCCATGTGAAACCTCAAGTTTGCAAGGAAGCTTGAAGGTCATCAGTTCTAACACAGCACCTCCCCGTTCACGCTCAACATTGATTTTGTGTTTTTCAATACTCACAACCATGAGAAGTAAGTTAGATTATTGGTCCTCCTTTAAAGATGAAGGGAGGCAGCATGAATGACTTACCCAAGGTCACACCAGCATACATGACAGAGCTGGCACTCAAACCATTGTCCCTGTAAAGTGACATAGTGTGATTGACATAACAATCTGCTGACTCTACCTGGTTATGTATTGGTTAGCTTTTGCTAAGTAACAAAACTTCCCTAAACTTAGTGTCTCAAAACAGCAGTCTTTTGGTTAACATAGATGGGCAAGTTAGACTGAGCTCAATAGGATGGCTCTTTGGATCTCCCTTGGGCTGACTTGGGCATCTGTGGTCAGCCACGTTTGAGCTGGGAGCTGCTGGTCTAGGATGGACTCAACTGAGATGCTTCATCTCTAATAGTCTCATCCTTCAGCAACCTCGCCCAGGCTTTCAGTGATGACGGGTAGAATCCCAAGATAGGAAGTAAGTTGCAAAGTTGCTTTTGCCCTCAGCTAAGAACTGGAATAGAATTGCTTTTGTCACACTGTGCTAGCCAAAGCAAGTCACAAACCCAGCCCAGTTTCAAAGGAGGGGATATAACGTCCACCTTTTGAGAGAAGGAGCTGCACAGTCCTCTATTGAAAAGCTATGAAAACAGGATGGAAGGCACCTATGGTCTTTTTTCTTTTTTTAATCTACCGAATATTACAAAGGTTTTTTTCAATGTTTAAAAGACATATTCCTTATATGCAGGACTTTTATATTCAAAAGATTAGACAGTTTTAAGTACAAATGTAGGAAAATAACTCACATTTAAAGGTTGAATTGAATATATGTAAATTATACCTTAATAACAAATGAAAAAAAAAGCCTTAGAAACTGATCATTCTCTTCTATAAATATGTTAATATTTATTTTTCTAGAAAACTAGTGTTTTAATATGTTTACCAACAGATATAATTAACCCTGTTGGAGAAATATCGGTGATTTCTTATTCTTTTCCCATAAGGGGCTAAAGCCATCAACTTTGGAAAGCTAGTGAGTTTTAAACCATTATACTCACTTCATGACTTCATTTTTTAAAAAAGCAAAAGCTGTAAAATCTCTGTTTGCATATGTCTGTGTGTTTGTATATGTCTCTCCCCATATATATTTTAGATGTGTGATCTTTTCCTACTTCTGAATGGTATTACCAAAATTAGTTTATAAAGAGCTGTATTTAATTGCTTTAGAATTAAGTGTCTATAAATTAAGTATTTCTAAAGTTCTCAGAAATATAACGGACACTAACCCAAACGCTTTTCAGGTTTACATGAGCTGGGAAAAATACTCATTATTAAAAGTAATTTAAATTTGTGGTTTAATCAACATAGGCATGTCTTAGAGTTATCAATATTCAATATAAAACTTTCATTCCACCAGGGCTTATTAGCCAAATAAGCTCATGTTATCTCTGTTAAATCTCTCAGCAAAAACAAAAAACAAAAAACAAAAAAAAAACTTCGTATGATCAAACTTTCATAACATTTCATTTCATAATTATTCAAAATAAATAAATTATACAGGTATAATAAGAGTTTTTAGGTGCAATAAATATGCTTTACTATAATGTGTACTTAAAATAGCTTTCAAAATGTTTTGGTAGCTTGACACTTCAGGAATTTGCTAAGCTAATTTCATGATAAAAATATATTGATATCTGGATCATTTCCAAATAAGATAAAATATTGAACATTAATTGCTGAACATGCTTATCTACTTTTAGCTTCCTACTGCAGAGGAACCAAAAGATAAATTTGGGCTTGTTGGTAAACTTGCCTTGTGCTTCACTAAAAAATTTTACTATGAGAAGCACACCTGGAAGTTATTTTTAAAAACTTATAAGTCTGCCAATCCACAAAATTCTAATGTAAAAGACAATTTATAATTGTTTACTTCTTAGTTTTCACTAAAAATTAAGTTTTGTAATGGTTAAATATTCTAATTAACATATATTATTAAAAATACTAAAATTAGACCCAGGAATCCCGCTCCTGGGCATATATCCAGAAGGAAACCTACTTCAAAATGACACCTGCACCCCAATGTTCATAGAAGCACTATTTACAACAGCCAAGACATGGAAACAGACTAAATGTCCATCAACAGATGACTGGATAAAGAAGAGGTGGTATATTTATACAATGGAATACTATTCAGCCATAAAAACTTGACAACGTAACACCAATTGCAGCAACATGGATGTTACTGGAGAATGTCATTCTAAGTGAAGTAAGCCAGAAAGAGAAAGAAAAATACCATATGAGATCACTCATATGCGGAATCTAAAAAATAAAAATACAAAACAGAAACAGACTCACAGACACAAAACACAACCTTATGGTTGCCAGTGGGACGGGGGTGGGAAGGGATTGGGATTTCAAAATGTAGAATAGATAAACAAGATTGTACTGTGTAGCACAGGGAAATATACACATGACCTTGTGGTAGCTCACAGTGAAAGAGAATGTGACAATGAATATACGTATGTTCATGTATAACTGAAAAATTGTGCTGTACACTGGAATTTGACACAACATTGTAAAATGACTGCAACTCAATTAAAAAATGTAAAAAAAATACTAAAATTAATAAAGGAAAGTCTTAATATGCAAGGAAAATAAAATATGTGTTTTCAGTAAAAGAAGCAATAAGATATGGAAATGCATTTTGTTTAAGAGAAAATAAAGTAATATTAGCCTAAAAAAAGACTGAAATGGAGGGAAAGCATAGGACAAAATCTAAATATAATAAGGAGATTATAGAGGTGTATGAAAAAGGAATCTTGAGAAAAGAGTTTTATTACTTGATCAAGCTAAAATTGAAATACATTTAATCAAGTAAATGAATTTTAATATCAAAAGTAAGCTGGTGCAAAATTAGAATCTGGGTTTTCCATCTGCTAAAAGGACAAACTGTAAGCATAAAAAGTTGAAGAGAGAGAAAGAAAAAGAGGAAACCTTGCATAGTCAGGTTGGCTAAAATTGAGTTTACATAAGGGTTTTTTAAATTAAACTTTAATACCAATCGGGTACTTAAATAAAAGTAGAACTCAATTTTCTTTCATCTGTTAAAATAACAAAGTTTTTAGACTATCGGTCTACTCTTGATAAAGAGATTTTTATTTACCTTTGACTAGATTGCCTAAAAAGCAGGGATTTTGTGTTTTATCAAAATAATTTCCTGTGTTATCAGGTCTTTTAATTACCTAAAGTACCTAAGAAAACTTAGCTTTCTCTATTATAAGAGCTAAATTTTACTTACAATTATTTGACTTTTTATATTTGCCTATGAACTTTTTAATTGTTACCATGGTTAAATGGACAACTAAATATTGTTTCATAGCAACCTATGATCTTATTTTACCAAGTATTTAAAAACCTTTTGATATTTCTGACAAGCTTCCCCCAAATCAAATTCTAAATAAAGTCTTTTTGACCTGAAAGTAATTTTATGGTTTTCCCAGATGGCCCCTAGGAAAACCTCAAAACATTTGCTCTCCCTCCTGGTAGAACAAAAATATTAAACTAATTACACTTATTTGGATGTTAAATTATGTAGGAAGCATTGTCAATTAAGAAGTAATGCTAAATTTTTAGATTGTATTTGTATAGGCATATATTACATGTTCCAGAAATTATATGAAATTCATAAAAATCTGATATGGTTTAGTATTATGTTATCATCATAATGTTGGTTGTTATCTTAAAATGTTGTACATCACAAAAATAACTACACTGTCTTAGCAAATAAACTCTAACAAAGGACCTTTTAAAGTCTTTTATCATTTACAGACAGTTATTGTTTCACTCCGATGATTTTACAAAAGCTTCCTGCAAATGTGTCTCATCTCCAGAAAAAATTATGGAAAGAAACCTAACAAGTAGGCTAGAACACAAGTTTCTGATAACTTTTAAATTGTACCACTGAACTGGGTAAGAATTTACAGAATCCTAATGGAGAAACTGATGGCTTCATAAAACTTCTAACAAAAGAAAAGCAAGAAATTAATTACATGGGACTGAATGAACAAATGAGAATGATTATCATTTTTATAACTTTTTATTTAAAATATTTCTGATTCTTTAATCTTTTGTTTTCTAGATATAAAGAAGCCTTTCCTCTTAAGCTAATTATGAGTTCAACGACTTGGTAATTTATACCTCTGTAAACAGAATTAAGACGTTCATCTTCTTCTCCCCACCCAATCCCTCCAGAATTTGAAAGCTCATAGTGACTAGTCTTATTTTTATGGCGATCTACTTATATACACAGGTTCAATAAGAATCTCTTCTCCTTGTAGCAAGACACAGTTGGAAACATCAATTGTATTACCAAAGTTGGAGAATGTTATATTTGAAAGGGACAGTCATAGACTCAGGTATAACCAGACAGCATTAAGGAACTAAGGTGACTTTATAGAGCCAAAAAAGCCCTTTAAGACAAACAAAACAAAAACAGGCTAGTATCTTGCTTACCAAGTTCCCAGCAGCCTTACCAGGTGAATAAGGAAGGTCACACTTCCTGGCAGGAGCAGAAACTTCAAGATGTTTTAGGGACCTTGAGAAGAGAGGAATTCAGAACATACATAATCAAATGTGTTTTTCTCCTGTTAATCTGTCTCATGTCAGTTTCATTCTTAGACCAGAAGAATCTAAATATAGAGGGAAATGTCCCCAATATCCTGAAGAGCACCACCTGTGGGAAAATCACTTAGCCTTGCCCAGCCTCAGTGTCCTAATGCGAAATGGGGATGCTGGTACATAAATAACCAGGGCAATTGCCTGGATGAGTTCCATTACTTGTCTTGGTACCAACCGTCCTTTCCACAATGTTAACATATAGCCCATGGTCAGTAGAAGGTCGTGATTACTATTGTGTTGCTGGTTGTTTATCCTCACATTGGTTTCTTGCCCTCCCTCTGCTCTGTTCTACATTTCAGTGGGACTCCCTCTGTGCAGCTGCATTTCTTAGGCTTCTGAAGGTGAGAAGAATAGGTTACCTACCCAACAATGTGCCTCTTTGACATAAGGATTATTCTGAACTGGTTATTTTTAAGAAACAGCAGACATAGGAAAAGCTGTGAAAACCTAGCAAAGTTATCCTTTTGTAAGGGTTGTTTACATTTATCAGAGAAATCTCCATTTCTAAGGGTGTCTCCCTTTCTGTACCACTGAAGAGGAAGGTGACCAAATCTCTACAAACTAATCAATAAAGATGGCAGCAAGTTAAACCTGCATACCAGCCTTACCCTTGTTTACTGTGCTTTTCCTGGTAACCTCTCATAACTGCCTTCCCCTTCCCCCATCATCTTTTGTCTTTTGTCTAAGATGGTATTCAAGTCGAGGGCTTGGGACGTTTGGGGGAGTAACTATTTTCCTGGGTATCTGCCACGTATCTCTGTTATTATACTTTCATTTGTTTTTCTCTCTTAATCTGTCTTGTTTCACAGGGGGAGTCTCAGCTAAGAACCTAGAAGGTTAGAGGAACATTGTTTTCCTCTCTTCTAAGGCAGCTGGCTTCCTATTGGGTTTGGTCAAAGGCAGGCACTGCCTGGATGTAGAACAGCAAGGAGAAAAGAGACACAGGGCTTTTCCCCTCTCCTACTCTGTGCAGATGGTTTCTGGGGCAGGGACCGTGTACCTCTCATGGCTTCAGCTCTTCCCAGACAGATCCACCATGTTTCTAGTTTTTGCCAGGTACCCTTGAACTCTGGTAGCATGACCTCTTCTTTTTACCTCTCTGGCCTAGCATTAGCAGCAACCTCTGGCTATATCTGAATTCTAGGTCACCTCATTATCTTATGTTTGGTCTCAGCATCTCTCTCATCTGGGTAAATAATTCTCTCCATTACATTCCTTCTGTTTTAAATACTTGAAGTCATTTCTATCTTCCTGCTTAAAGACAGACAGATACGATCATTACTCCTGAGATTTTTGTGAGCCTCCGTTTGAAAAACATGGATCTGATTTCTAACTCCTAGTTCATCATGAATTCATTTGTGTGGTCTTGGTCCAGGGAATAAATAGCACCGTTCTCCCCGTTGTAAGACAAAGGTGTTCAGAGAAGTGATCACTAAGGGCCGCTATTGTGCTAGAAGCTGCTTTCTTCCAGGATCTGGACTCATTTTTTCATCATTAGTCGTACTAACATACACTTGCATTCTCTTTACCACTGGCTTCGGACTATGTGGTTTCTCTAGGTGGCTGAGCCAATTATGGAATAAGCTGGGTTGGATCCAGGATGTGGAGGATGAGTCGAGTGGCTAAGCAAGGTGGAGGCAGCCTCCTCCTTCCATGCCCTGGGGGGACCAGACAGCCAGAGCATCCTCAGACCACACATGCAGGGTCTCCTCCACACTTGGAGGGGTTGCCGGCTCCTTCACTCAGCCGCCCTAAGGCACACAGCCAGCAGCACTGCTGGCTCCGTGAACATCACACGTTGAAAAGCCTAGAAATAGGAACATTCCCCTGTCTGAGTTAATGAATATTTCAGCCTCTAGAAGATGCTGCAGTGACTGTGGGGGGAAAAATCCCCAATTTTCTTCCTTTCCCGAGCTCTTCCTTCTCTTCATGTAGATATGTTCCCTTGAGAATCTAGTGGAAGGAATATGGATTTCTGACTCAGTTTTCACAGACCAGCAAAACAACTGTGGACCACCTGTAGTCATAACAATAGCAACAACATCATCAGCAACAATAATAATAGTCATCACTTTCTAAATGTTTTCTATATTCCAGGCACCTGGTCAGGTACGTTCAAAATTAGCACCTCATTTAATCCTCAGTACAATCTAAAAGCTAAATAAATCCCATGATCCACATGAAACTGAACTTAGGAGTAGTTCTGTCACTGCTCAAATGCCTGCCACCTAATCAAAGAGAAATTCCCTGACTGCCTTGTCTGAAATACAAGGCACTCACACACAAGCACACGTACCTATACGTAGTTTCACCTCATCTGCTTTATTTGTCGTCATCATTCTCATCACCACCCAACATCCATGTTCATTTTTTATTGTCTGCCTTTTCCCATCAGAATGTAGAATCTGAGACTAGACTCTATTAGTATTTTCAACTCTTTGTATCTTCAGCACCTAGGACAGCGCCTGACACATAGTGCTCTGTGAATCCCTGTTGTACGAACTCATTAAATGAGCCACTCATTTCCCTCAGAGCATGTGTTATCATCTGGAATTATTTTAACTATTTATATGTTGATGGGGACCATCTGTCTCTCTGCACTAGAATGTTAGATCCAGATCAGAGACCTTGCCTTTCTGACTCTCCACTGTATTCCTGTGACTAAAACAGTGTCTGGCACCCAGCAGGTGGTCAGTAGATGTCTAATTCAGACCCAGAGCTGATAAAGAAAAGAACTGGAATTGAGCTCAGTTCTCCATGATTCCATATGTCCAGTTTTTGTCCTCCAGCATCAGTTTAGTCCTCAGGTTACTTGTATCACAAACATCCCTGAAACCTGAGTGAGAAGACAGTGCCAGTGTCTCTTCCCACCTGATAAGGAACTCCAGAAAGTGAGCCTATTCACACAGTGTGTCTTCCTTCCACTGCCTCTGCACAGCCATGGCAACAGGGCCTAACTCGGGAGACTGAGATCTGAACACAACCAACATCATTCTCTCCCAGCTTTCTAATGGTGAGAAGGCTAGTGGAGGGACTGCCTGGAGCATTCGGGAGAGAAGAAGAAATCTAGGCAAATGCTTGATAGGATAAAAGCAGAATAGAGCTGTTAGTTGATTCACAAATGTTTTCTGAGCACTGACTGGTGCTAGAGATCAGTGCTAGAGATCAGTCGGTGAAAAGGAAGATAACATTGTCCCTGCCTTTATGGAACTCAAATCCCCACAATACACCCAAGATTCCAAAGGCAGGAACTTAATGCAAGCCCATCTGATCTCCAAGTCGGTACATTTAAAGGATTTTCATGAGGATCAGGAAGATTAAGTTTTATGCAACTTCACACAGCTAATCACCACCCTATCCAACATTCCAAATCCCAACTGTGGGCAGACTGAGCTGGCACTGCAGACGTAAGGAAGAACAAGGCTGGCTTGGTCCCTTGAGGACAAAACTAGTCATCTCCCTCCCCTCCTCCTTTATGCTCACTGAACCAAAGCAATTCGTTTAAGGGGTTCTGTCATTGATAGGGGCATATCTACCACTTTCTTCTCAATTGGAAACTGGCCTGACCCATTATGTGGGTATTCACATTCAAAACTTTTTTTTTTTTTAGAGCCTTGATCTAGACATTCTTTCAGAATACTGCCACTCTAGTCAAAGCTGGCTTTCCCCATAAATCGGAAGAGTCAGGATCACTTCTCAGGAAGAGGGCTCTCCCCTGCGAACCTCAACCCCCAATCCTCCTCTTCTTAAACTAAAGTCCACTTTCACATTCCTTCAGACCTCAGTTCAGATCAACCTGAAAGTCCATTTAAGTCACAGCCTCCCTTATCTTCCAGGTTCTAGGATTTAACACTCTGTACAACATGTATTGCTTCATCACACCCGAGAATCCTCTTCTAAGTCAGGCTTGACTCACTCGACCCATTTTCCAAGTAAGTAAACTAAGGATCACTGCAGTTTCCTGGCTGATCCAAGGTCTGACATCCAAAAACCTGGATTCTGATTCTGATTCTTACCCATGTTTACTTTGTCCTAAAAGTGTTGACTAGAGCCAAATATAATGATGGCTAACCCCTATACCCTTTTTTAAAAATTAAAATTTTGAGATAATTGTAGAATCACATATAGTTGTAAGAAATATCACAAGGAGATCCCATATATACTGGACCCAGTTTCTCCCAATGGGAAACTTCTGCAAAAGAAATAGTGCAACAACACAGTCAGAAGACTGATGTTGCCACAATCAAGGTACAGAGCATTTTCATCACACAAACATCTCATGTTGCTTTTTTATAGACACATCCACTGTCTCCCTGCCTCCACCCCTTCCTTAACCTCTGGCAACCATTAATCTGTTCTCTATTTCTACAAAGTTATCCTTTCAAGAATGTTATTAAATGAAATGCTTCGTTTTATTGATTTTTCTCTATTTTGTCTGCTTTTAACTTAATCAAATTCTGCTCTTTATTATTTCCTATTTCTGCTATTTCTGGGTTTATTTTGCTTTTCTTTTTCTGAATTCTTGAGGTGGAAGCCTAAATTATCGACTTGAGTCATTTCTTTTTTTTTCCCTAACGCATGCACTTAGTGCTATAAATTTCCCTCAGCACTGCTTTAGCTGTTTCCTACAATTTTTAATATGTTTTATTTTCATTTTCATTCTACTCAATATATTGTAATTTCTCTTGAGAGTTCCTCTTTGATCCATGGCTTATTTAGAATTGCACTGTTTACTTTCAAACCTTTCAGAAAATTTCTGTTATCTTTTTGCTACTAATTTCCAGCTTGATTCCCTTGTGATCAAAAAGCATTATTCTGTACTTACCTGATCATTTTTATGAATTTCATTTTTATTTATTTGTAATGTTTTTGAGAGTATCTCCTAGTATGACTTTTTTAGTGATTGCTCTAGACATTACCTTCTGTAAACAAAAATTATCACAGTTTATTAATGTTGTTATTTTACCAATTCAAGCAAAACCTAAACTCATTTAATGCTCCCCATTTACAATATAATCATAGTAAGTATTTCCTTTACATACATTAAAAACCACATCAGTGTTATAACTTTCTCTTTCACCATCAAATATAATTTGAAAACTCAAGAGGAGAAGTAAAATTGTATTTACCCATATTTTTGCTTACCACTTTCTTCCTTCCTGATGTTCCAAATTTTTTCTTTTACAATTTTCTTTCTGTTTAGAGAACCTCCTTTAGAAATCTTTAGAAATCTTCCTTTTTCAGGCAGTTCTGCTGACAATAAATTCTCTTAGTTTTCTTTCATCTGAGAGTGTCTTGATTTCATCTTCATTCCTGAAGAATATTTTCACTAGTTAAGATTTTGAGTTGACAGTCCTTTTCTTTCATCTTGAAAGAAAATGTTGTTCACTTTCTTCTGGTCTCCTTGTCTGATAAGAAATCCTCTGTGATTCACATTGTTTTCTCCTATAGAATAAGGAGGCATTACTCTCTGGTTGCTGTCAAGATTTTCTATTTGTTTTCAGTATTTTTCTTGGTATGAATTCCCTTGGATTTATCCTATTTGGGATTCACTCAGCTTCTTCAATCTACAGGTTCATGTCTTTTGCCAAATATAGGAAATGTTCAGCTATTATTTCTTTAAGTGCTTTTTTCAGTTCCACCTTTTTCCTTTGCTTCTGGGACTCTAATGACATATGTTAGATCCTTTGCTAAAGCCCCACAGGCCCTTAAGTACCTGTTCATTTTTAGTCAGTTTTCTCTGTTACTCAGATTTGATAATTTCTCTTGTTCTCTCTTCCAATTCACTGATTTTTTCTTCCATCCTCACCATTCTGCTGTTGATCCCATGCACCGGGCTTTTTACTTCAATTATTGTGTTTTTCATTTCTAAAATTTCCATTTATTTTTCTTTAGAGCTTCTATTTTTTTTGCTGAGAGTTTCTTTTTTTAAATATACATGTTTTTTTCAGCATGTTTGCTTATTGAAGCATTTCTTATGACAACAACTTTAAAATCTTTGTCAGCTAATTCTAACCTCTTTGTCATTTTCATGCTGGCATTGATTGTTGTTGTTTTTTGTTTTTTTGTTTTTTTCCATTCAAGTTGATATTTTCTTTGGAATCATGAGTGATTTTAACTGAAACCTGGACATTTCAGGTATTATGTTATGAGCCTCTACATCTTATTTCAACTTTCTGCATTAGCTGACATTCTGTGACACTGCTCTGGTAGAAGTAGGGGCTCACTACCTCATTACTGCTGGATGTAGGCAGAAGTCCACGTTCCTCACTAAGTCTCTGTGGATATCCAAGTTGGGGATGGACTAGATTTCTGCTGGTACCTCTCTGGCTGGGTGGGGCAGATGTTTCGTGTTGCTGCTTCCCACATGTTTGCCACTGACACCATAGGGTGTGGCCTCAGTTCTGGGCAACAATGAAAGTCTTGACACCAATCCAATGGGGAGGGTGAGGGACACTTCATTACTATTGGATGGGGATGGAACTCCTGGCTCCCACTCTGGACTCCTCTGACACCACAGCAGTGAGTGCTCATGACAGCCTGGCAAAGGTAGAAGAACAGGTTTCCCACTGAACCTTTGCTAGCTAAGATGTGCATGGGGCCATAGTTTTTCCTGTGGAGCTTGGCTAAACAGGAAACTTTTAACAAGTGGTTTATTGTCTAAAAGTTGTCTGTTTTTCTAGATTGCCCCTTTCATGGCTCTTTGGCTAGAGAGAGGACTTTTGTTGGGGTTGTTTTTTTTTTTTCTCTGTACCCCTTGATGTTTCTAAGTTGCTGGATACTTCAGCTCTAAATCTCGGATATATGAGTCATTAAAAAATGTAAATAAAAACAAAAATTGGGACCTCATCTAGTTGACATACCTAGCCATTCTGTCTAGGTTTTCAGTTGTAGGTAGTAGGAGGAATAAAAGAAAGAACATCTCCTGCATCTTCCCCAAAGTGGAAGTCCTTATAATCTTTTAAATGAAGTAGTAACTCAAGGTCTGGCTCTCAAATCTTACACGATCTAATCCCTATTTAACTTTTTCTATCTTATTCTCCACTTACTCCCCTTTACATATATGTTTCACTCTCTAAACAAGACTACGTACTTGTGGGTGAGGAGCTGGGTTTCAATTCACATTCTATCACTTCCTTTAGATAAGATGCTCAGCCTACCTGTGCCTCCGTTTCCTCACCTATAATGTGGGGAAAACAATAATGTCTATGTCTTAGGTTTGTTGTTTTGAAGAACATGGGTAGAAATCCTTATAAAGTAATTAACAGTGTCTGGCATTTGATAACATTCACTTATATTAGCTATTCTCATTATCAGGCTTTCTTCCTTCGTGTCCTTTCTCCTCCTGCTCCCACTCCCTCTCATTCTTAAATTTGACATAAGTTTTATTTTCCAGCTCCAATAGCATCTCTCCCACGAAGTTTTCCTGTATTCTCTCAGCTCAGGTGGCTCTGTTCTCCTATGAAATTAATGGAACATTTTCTCTCTGCTTTTCCGGGGCTGGAGTTACTTTCACGTCTCATATCCTTATGGGATTTCTTTAAAGTAAAGATTAGTATACTCAACCATAAAGTCACATATTTTAGCTCATTATAAAGACTCATGTTGAGTGAATGAATGATCAATTAATTAAATAGAACAGAAGAGGCAATCTATTAATTCCTGAGTACCTATGGTAGACAAAATAGTGGACCCTATTCCAGTCCCCAGGACCTGTGAATGTGTTACAGTCATGGCAAAAGGGACTTTGCAGGTGTGATTAAATTAAGGATTTCATGGTGGGAAGATTATCCTGGGTTATCTGGGTGGTTTCAATGTAATTAAAAGGTCTTCATAAGTGAAAGATGAAGGCAGGAGAATCAGGGTCAAAGAAGAAGATGTAAGGAGAGTGACGTGACTACTGGCATTAAAGATGGAAGTGAGAAGAGGTCCATCCGCCCAGGATTCCAACAGCCTCTAGAAGCTGCAAAGGCAAGGAAACAACTTCTCTCCTGTGGCCTCCAGAAGAAACACAGCTCTGCCAACACCTTGATCTTAGTCCAGCATTTTAAGATAATAAATTTGTGTTGTTTCAAGCCACCAAGTTTGTGGTAATCTGTTACAACAGCGATAGGAAACGAATACAGTGCATACTGCTGACATCCGCGGCAAGTTCTCTAGCAAGTTTATGATGAAGACTGAATCCACTGACCGCCTACTATGTGCCAGACACAGTCCTAAGTGTGGGGCAGGGTGGGTGGATTTAAACAAGGCTTGAAAGTTTCCCCACCCTCAAGACACTCACAGTAAGGAGGCATTGCAGCCATGGACAATGGTCACATGATGCAAGGATTACCAGTATTCACAGAGAAGCAAAGGCTAAGAAAGAATTCATCTTTGCCCAGAGCTAATTTATCCCTTTATAAAATATCCTGCTTGTAAGCTGATTTAAATCAGAGTTGAAGGAACTTCTGGAAGTGCCCAGAAACCAACAACAATGCATCAGAACCAAGGTACAGCTCCTGCCTGGGTTTAGTCCTAGTTCCTCCATTACCAGCCATGTGACCTCGAGCACATTATATGATGATAATTGAAGCACTTACCTTTTAAGAGTTTTGTGAAAATTAGAGGTGATTTCTATAAGCACTTAGAACAGTACATGACATATAGTAAATGCTATGTATGAGGCTGCTAAATTAAAAAAAAAATCTTGAGTCAGAACCCAAATCAGAATTTCTGGGAGCAATGCTTGGAAATCTGTATTTAAAAAAATTTTTTTTATTGAAGTACAGTCAATTGCAATGTGTCAGTCTCTGGTGTACAGCACAATGTCCCAGTCATGCATATACATACATACATTCATTTTCATATGTTTTTTCCATTAAAGGTTATTACAAGATATTGAACATTCTTCCCTGTGCTAATCAAAAGAAATTTTTTTAAAATCTATTTTTTATATATAGTGGCTAGCACTTGTAAATCGCAAACTCCCAAATTTAGCCCCTCCCATCCCCTTTCCCAGGTAACCATAAGATTGTTTACCATGTCTATGAGTCTGGAAATCTGCATTTCAATCTCATGCATACTTGAGATGGGGAACTGTTGTGCCAGACTACCCCACCCCACCCCTCCAAGCATGCCAATCATTCAACCACTCCACATGCGTGTTTGTTTCTATTGTGTTTTCTAGAGAAAGCCTTTATGAAGGTTACCCTGTCAACATTCTCTTTCTCAGGTTCATGACTATTCTTGCAATCTGGCTCAAACTTTGCTTGTTGCAAATTTACCCTTTTTTAAATGCCTAAAGTTGGCACTTTATAGGGAAAGATCTGAGAACTATTCTGTATGTTCATTGTGTACATTCATTCATTTATTCATTCATGCACTCATCCAGCAGCTATTTAATGAGTCATACCCTGTGCCAGATACACGTGTGTGCATGCAAGTGTGTCTGTGTGTGTGTGTGTGTGTCTGTGTGCGTGTGTAATCATATTTCTTTCTGGAGGAGGCAAAGTCTTTAATGGTAAACAGAAGTCAATCAAGCAAATATATATGTGAAGGGTGCAGAAAAAAAAAAATTTCCAGGCAGTCAAAGAAAGTCTTTTGTTCAAGCCTCAACTTTTCTGTTTTGGGTGAAAAGAAAAATTGTGTCAAATACGTTGATTCAGCAATGATGCAGGGCATGACAAGGCTATGCTCATAGACGCAACAGTGGCTGGTACCCCGGGAAACAGAAATTCCTTATCAAAGTTTATTCATGGTGCAGGGAGGAGCTACGTGGAGGAGGCAAGAAACAACAGGAGGTAGCAAGACAAAGTTCAGGGAGTCGCATCCGTGTACCAAGGTGGCTAACATCCCGGGGCTGGGAGCCAGACAGCCTTGGGTTCAGATCCTGATCCTGCCAACTACTGGCTGTGTGTGAACTTGGGTGATTCTTCAGTAAAATATAGACATATAGTCAATATAGTAAACTACAGTACAATTAAAATTATACTTCCACTAAGGGTTCTGGGAGGATTGCTGACATAATTTTTGTAAATATTTAACCCAATGCAGAGCTGGGTGTTTCTATTTGTTTTGGTTTGGTTTTGGTTTTGGTTTATTGTCAAAGTAATGAATGTCATACAAGCTTATTAGAAGGTAAGAAAATACAAAGCACTTCTGTTTCTCCTTGGCCCCTTCATCTGGCCACCTAAGGTTCCTCTCTGCAGCCCACCTAGGACTCCACTGACACAGCTGAAAACCAACAATACAGACAAATGAGGCCTTCATGATTGGCTCAAGAAGACCCTGAAGTCCCCTAAACAAGTCCCTCCCTCCCTCCCATCCTATTAAGATGAGGTGGCTTGACTAAGAGCCTCCTGATGGAACTTATCTAGGAGGTAACTGTCCTTCCAGTCCAGCCCCTGATCCTGGTTCATGGGCAGGGAGTTTCTCGGGACTGGGAAGAATGTGAAGATGCTCCTTGACCCCTCTCAGTAGAGCCTTCAGTGCAAGGCAAGCCTTTCCCTGTCAAGTCCTGGGGGATGCACAAGCCCTTTTTAGCGCTCCATAAAACACCAGCAGTCTACAAACTGTGGTCTCCGAGGCTGTTGAGTGCCCTCACTTCGCATTCTTCACAGCTGCTCTGTTCTGTCTGCACCACACAACATGCCAAACATCTAGGACACCGGAGGCCATCGAAATGTTCCCAATAAAGTCAGGCAGCGAATAATCACTGTGCACCAACCCTGTGTCATTTTCTTAATAGATAAGTAATGATGGGTGGGAATTAACCAAAGGCAGCCAGTCTTTCTAGGGAGTGCCACGTGAATGTGTCATCCCTACCCAGGTGACCCTAGATGCCAGCAGCCTCCATGCAGCTCATTTTCATCATCTATAAACATGGACCACATTATTATCATGAAATAGCGTCTATTTCATGAGGGTGTTGTGAAGACCCAGCGAAGCTCCCTTTGCATCTACAGAATCGGAGAGGGAGAGACTGGAGGCAGAAAGAGCACTGTGGAGGCTGCTGCAGTCATCCAGGTAAGAAACAAGGACCGTTCTGCTCTTTATAAACTATGATGGGGGAATGCCCCGACACGAGAGACCCCTGGCAGCACTACACTTGTCTCGAAAAGTTTCAGTGACACGGACACCAGCAGGTTCCTGAGCCTCAGGCTTGTGGAGAGAAGAAAAGAGGGCAAGGAATTCCAGAAGATGATTTAAAAAAAACCAAAAACGCTCTTGGAGTCTATATAGCAAAGAAATAGGTATTCGGAAAAACAAGAAATCAATGTGCTCACTGAATCACTCAGTTGGTTCACTCACTTATTAGGGCAAAGCCTCGGCCCTTGGTATTCAGGAGGTGAGTGGATTTTTATTGCTTAATTCCCTGTAAGTGAAGGACTAGCGAATTGTAAAATCCTGTTGCTTAACATGTAACATTAAGTATTGAACTAGCAAAAGAAAAAAAAAAATCAATTCCAGGTTTGGTTGCTGATTAGCTTTTCTCAGGGAATTGAGAGTGAAGTGCCCATTACTGCTCTTTAATTCATAAAACACTGTGTGTGAGCCACCTGAGCAGACGTTTGCTCTCTTAGAGCACGCTTTGCACTCAGTGGTCCGCGTTCTACAGACCCTCCATGGGCTCGCGTGTAACGTGGTACCCGCCGCTGCTCCGGGCGAGCCAGAGTTCTGGAGAAGATGAGATGCTCAGTGTGGTGTGCACAGACTCCAAGACTGTAATGTGTCAGTTTCTGGTGTGCAGCATAATGTCCCGGTCATGCGTGTATTTACATACATTCATTTTCACACCCAAGCTCCTTCTTTCTTTCCGGTCTCATCTACTTTTTAGGGAACTTTTTTTTTTTTCTATCTTTGTGCCTTTGCACATGCTCTGCGCTCTACCTGCAATGTCTTACTTCTTCTCTACCGAAGGAATATTTTCTCCTTGTCCAAGTTCTGTTTCTGATCGCCTCCTCTCTGAGATCTTTCTGATTTCCCCTGGGCAATGTTAGTAGCTACCTTCCCACACCCCTGAGACATAGTCCTATCATAGAGCATCTCTCCTTTTATTTCCTTTTCCTATTTTTAAAAAAGTTATGTTACATGTTTCAGGTTACAAACATACTTTGATTGAAATAATGCACTATAAAATTCTATCTATGCAAAGCCATCATTTCCATGTTATCCCAATTCCCTTGGCTTCTCTTTTCCCTCCACCCCCATCCCTAACATGAACAAGTTAGAATGTGTCCGACTTTTCCTCTAGGGTATACAACCAGACAGCATCATACGGATATGTAGGCATATAAAGAGGTTTTTTGCTGTTTATTTATACTTTGCTAAGCAACTTGGATTTCGTGCTTGACAATCTTACAAGTCAATAGATATAAATATAGTCTTTTTACTAATTTAATGATGCAAATAGATGCAGATATCCATAACAAACCAGAAAGGGATCATATCATGAGTGGGGAGTTCTGTTTTTCTATTACAATGCTTTTTTTTTTTTTTGGCCCCACTCCCAAATCCAATAACCACATAACCTTTGCTAACAAAACAGCTGTAAATGCTTCTTTTGTCTTTCTCCATTTTCATGTAACTATTTGCAAACCTACACATACCTTTTTTGTCATTGTTAGCTTAATAAAAATAGTATCATAAGAAACACTCAACAATACCTCTTAGAGATCCTTCTAACTGTTAGAGCTATAATTCATTCTTTTAAGTGGCTGCAAAATATCCTATTATATAGATGTTTCAACTCTCTCTTTGTCACCAGCATTTATTTTTGCAAATCCACTCAAAGCTGCCACAAACATCCTGGTAATGCGTCCTAATGTATGGGTGTTTTCGTTCCTGATGGTCGGATTCTCAGAAGTGGAGCTGCTGGGTTGACTAGCATGTGTACTTTTAATTTTAAGAGATATTGTCATTTTATTTTCCAAAATGACTGTAAAAACTTACACTTCCTTCAGTAATTTTCGAGACAACAATTTTCCCCTATGCCCCACCAAGAGTAAGTGTTAAATTTTTTATACTTTTTCCCTCCAAACCCTTGAGAGTAATTTGTTGTTATATTGATTTACATTTTCTAACTATGAATGAGTCTGAACCCCTACTTCACATCATATAAAAAGTAAATTCTATAATTAAATAAATAAGTAGATAAATAGATAAATTCCATATCCATGCCAAGACTTGCACAGGAATATTCTTAACAACATTATTCAAAATAGCCAACAATTCTCCATCAACTGGAAAATCAATAGACCTGTGTATAAAAATCTAAATTAAAATACTAGAAAACAATTAAAGAGACTACATCTACCAGTTCTTAGGATAATAAAGCCTTATCAAGTGGGACAAGATACACTGAGACTACAGAAGGATATATAGGAAATTTGAATATAATTTTATCGTGTTTATGTGTCAAAACATATTTTAAGCAAAGTCAACAGACAAATGATAGATTTGAGGAACATTTATAATAGAGATGATATGAAATGGCTAAAAATCTATATAAAATAGTCAATGAACTCTTATGTATTGAAATAAAGAGGCCAATAACAATAGAAAAATTGACAATGCCGATCAGATCACTGAAGAGCCGATCCAAGTGGCCAGGGAAAAAAGGATTTTCAGTTAATCACAAAGTGAACACATGGTTCTTGTGAAAAAACGAAATCAATAAACACTACAGAAGTATTTAGAGTGAAAAGTTAATCACTTCCTGTATGAGACAGGGTGTTGGCAGGAAGCAGAGGACCTGCTCCAGGGGTTTAACTGAAGAAAGTTAAATGCAGGTGCAGTCTGCGAAGATCTGGGCATGGAGAAGGAAATCACATGGGATGGTGAAGTCCTACGCCCCACCAGCAGCAGGATGCTGTGGACGCCCCAGGTTGAAAGTGGCCAGGGGAAGAGTTTCGACAGATGGAAGCAGGGCCATCTGACAGAAGCTGTGACCACAGGGAGATGCAGGCTCTACCAGAACCACAGCAAGGTGGGCAGGGGGCAGGGGAGGACTCACACCCAACCCCCTCTCTCCTCCTGCCCTCTGATCTAATGTTGCCGATGCCCATTATCCAAAACCAACTGGAAAACAGAGGGGAGAGGAACCCTAAGAATCCAGTGCATAACGGCCAGACTATTGAGGTACAGAATAGGACAGGAAAGGGTGGAGACGGGTCAGGAGAGACAGGCAAACAGAATAACTAACACTTCACTTTTACCACTTACCCTAATCCCCAGCGATAGAATAATAATTAGTACTGGCTGGGGGTTTATTGTACCAGAATGTTTCCCATGCACATTCTTATCACCACTTTTTTTTTTCTCCCAAAGCTAATATATTTGATATTGAAATAACTTTAGTGGATCAATAGAGGAAAAAAATAAAAAAAGAACATTCAATAGAAAAAAGTAAGGAATATAAACCAACTGTTCACAAATGAAGAAATACATATGGATAACGTAGGGCTAAAAGCATCATCTTATTTTGTAATCAAATACATGCAAATTAAAACAACAACAAAATGCCATTATACTTCTATCAAATTGACAAGGAATATAATTACATATGGAATGCCTCTTGTTCTCAAGAGTGTGATAAGATAATACATTCACTGATGGTACAAGAATAAATTGTTTTATCCTTTCTTAAGGATAATTTGGCAAGAAATATCTAAAGGCTTATAAAAATGCTTATATCCTCTCCCCTAATAATTGGGCTTCCAGGAATTTACCCAAAGGAAATAACTCAGAAATGCACATGTGGTATTATCATGTTATTTACAATAGTGATACATTTTTTAAAAAAACTTAAATATTCACAATAGGAGATTTGTGAAATCAATTCTGGCATGAACGTACAATGAAATATTATAAAGCCATGAAAATTAAGTTGTGGAGAATATCTAGTGGCACAAGATAATGCATATGGTATTTTACTCAGCAAAATAATCTGAATGTAAGCCAGGATATACTGTATATTCTATAATCTTAATTTTGTAAAAAACAAAAAAATATGTGTATATATGTTTATATGTAGTTTCAGTTTGTAAAAACTCAAGGTAACTACTCTCTAGCTTTATCTGTATATAGAGAGATAGAGATAATTACATCTCTATATCCACCTAGAAAGAGAGGAAGGGTAGACACTGGACGGAAATACACTAAATGTTGTGAATGTTGACAGAGGTTCTACGTGCGGGGCAAGATTATAGAAGTCTTTCATATTCTGTGTACTTGATTTTCTGCAAGGAAAAATATTTTATTACTTATATAAATTCTGTGGGCACAGCCGTAGGTATTCTGCCAGTCAAACTGTCTTCTTTGACTGGCCGCATGCAGTGTCCATTTCTGCCTTATATGCCTACCAAATTGGTAGGTGTATTAAATCCCCAAATAAGGTGTCAAGTTCTTAGAATCTGAAGAAGAAATGTCAGCGTTCTCCCAAACGCATTGGGGTGCCAAGCTCTGTGCAGTAACTCCTTGGACAACGTTCCTACTGATGCAAAAATAAATAGTTGGATTTTTTTTAAAACCTATATTCTGGAAGATAAAATCATCCCTTTAAATGTAATTCTACCTCAGAGTTCTGTGTTCTGCTGGCTCTCTAAATCGTGATTGCTAGTGGATGAACTGCCTCGAATTAATGGAAAGAACTTGCAGGAGAGAACTTGAGGGTGAGGATAGCCCTCTGTGAAACTGGCTTTCAGTTTGTGGGCCTCGGTTTGTAAAGACTCAGGAAGGCTGTGCGCTACAACATATAAACGAAGGAGACTGTATCTCCCAGGCTGGAGTGACGTGTTCCCCACAAGGCAAAATTTTCCATTGAAACATATTTATTTCTACAATGTTAAAGTCAAGCAGAAAGTTAGAGGTTCTTTAAAAAGAGCATCTAATCATTAGGGTGACAGAGTTCCTACCACAGATATTTTGAGACCTCGGGTCTGATCATGGCCAAGTGGGCATCAATGACTAATCTAGGTGTCACAAAAGGTTCTTGCTGACCAGTGAGGGGCTGGAGCATGGGAATATAGTGGGTGGGACTGAGAACTGGTGTCTTTAGACTTCCGGGCCAACTGGACAATTGAGCTGGGCCAATCAGAGCAAAACCCACAAACACCAGGCTTGGAGAATGGAGCCATCTAGGCATAGGAAGCAGAGTAGCTCTTACTCGGCATGAGCTGAGCTACAGTTCCCTGTGAGCTTCATGGACCACCTTCTGTGTGAGGGCCACATGCCCAGCACCTGTCTTCATCCACATCTGGTGCCCCACTGTCGTTCTTGAGCACCTGACAGCTTACAACCTGAAGCTGGTAGGGAGCCAGTCTTGTAACAATAGAAAGAGATGCTTGACCTCCAAACACATGCATATGGCGGTGCACAACTCCCAGCTCAGCCACCCACTTAGGAACGTGACCATATTACAGGTTAATAAGATGCCCTGATCAAGGAAGGATGCCTGGGTCCCACACCCTGGTGTGATTTCTCAAAGCCTCATTCGGTATTAAAATGGCTCACAGGTGACGGAGCCCCAGTGTCCTACTATCAGAAAATGGAATGACAATTTAAATCTATGGGTGTACCTCTGATAGCTCTCAGTTTCAAGCATTTTGAGTTGGAGCTATCTGTAAGACATCCAAGCAGATATATCCTATTACAGTTAGAGATACAGAAGGTAGTGCTTATGATTTCAGAGAGGAGCAGATCTCATGGTGACAGTGCAGGGTGGCCATTGGTAGGAGTAGCTGGTGGAGGTGGAGGGATACAGAAGACTTCTTCATTGACTCTAAGGAAGTCAACTCCTTGTGAAGTCATGATGGTGGCTGGGGGTTTCCTTGGCATGTGGAGTCTTAAAGTGATGGTAAATAATCCAGGTGGAGCTGAAGACCATGAAGACTGAAGCACCAAAGTCCTTATTCATCACAGAGAACATCTAAAGGTCATGTGGCAATGTGGTTGGCAGTGGAGAAGCTTATATAGCGGTTGACGTGGATTTACATGGGACAGTTTTATGTGAAGATTGAGAAGTGACATGAAAAACAACAAGAAATATATAAATTGGGGGAAAATGAAGAAAAAAAATCATTCATAATCTTATAACTCAAATAAAATTACAGCTTGTCCTATATCCATCCATACCCTTTCCTAAATATATTGGCTTTTTTTCAAAAATGAACTCAACAGTACATCATTAGCACCTTTGCATAACAATGTTTAAAGAGTTACAGTACCATTTTAGCTATTTCTATTAAGTGGATTTATTTTAATGATTTTCAATAACTTCTTATTGTTGAAACTTTAAAATATGTTTTAATTTGAAGAATACTGCTATGATAAGAACAAATTGTAAGGTAACTCCCTTCACTTCTTTAAAAAGAATAAAAATGCATTCCCAATGGGACACTGATGTTGGACAATCTTGGGTCTCAGAGGTGGAGTCTCGGCTGTTAGGGACTCTGTAGCTTACAAGCTCTCCTTGGCACGAGAGCCTCTCTGTCACTCAGACCCAGAGGCCACCCTCCTTAGTGTGACTCCCTTCTTTCCAAGGCACTGTTTTCCTGAGAATAATCTAAAAATGCCAAGCCCTGCCCCCAATCCCTAAGCTTCGGCAAGATGGTGTCAATGTGTCATTTTTCTCCTTTGTGTAGTTCAGTTAACAAACCTGAGCGCTGACTCCATGACAACCGTTCAAAAAATTTTAAAAACTTACTACTGTATCCTAACAACTCTACAATGTAAATTTTGTTAGTATCCCCATTTTAAGTATGGGGAAACTAAGGCTCAGAGAGGTTATGTTGCCCGAAGTTACCCAGCTAGAAAGTGGCAGAATCAAGGGAAAAGATAATACATTTCTTTTCCCTTCCATATACTTCTGTTGATGGAAAGGAGTGAAAACTATTGTACAAAAGCAGCATAAACTGCAGACTCCAAGGTGTGTGTATGTGTGTTTCCAGAAGAGAGTAACTTCTTTTTTTTTAACGTATGAGAATTCCTTCATCCTTATCTTCTTGAATGAAAGAATCACCAGCCCGGGCAGGGAGGGAATTTAAGGGATCGGAAAGCTCTGACTTTTACAGCCTTTCCCCCATTTAAAGGAACCACATCTTTTCTGTTACAGTAGCCAAACTTATTAGGACATAACCTTTCCAACCTGAGACAAAAGGTCAACCTTAACCAGAGAACAAAAGAGGTGTCTGCATCTGGGAGGGGTGGGGGGAGCTTTCAAAATGTCAGTTTCCCCATCTCTCCCCCACCGCAGTGATGCTGAAAACTCAGCCACGTTGGTAAGAATCCAATTACTCCGAAAGATTACACAGCGATTATCAAAGTTGTAAACAGCAGAATATTTGCAGCGATCGATCAAGTATAACGGCAGCGTTCGTATTTAACGAGAGAAATGAAAGGAAGGGGAGCTTCCGCCGCCAGAGACCGAGGAGTGTAATGTCATATCATCAGGCTGAAGGTGAGGACGTAATTGAAATCAATGCGATAGCGCGATGTATCCTCCAGCTCTCGGGCACTTTCTGAGAGCCTAATTCTGATTTCATATCTGAGCAATTCATTTGCCGTAAGCAGCGCACGATTAGGAGGGTGTTTTTATTATGTTGCCTCTCCATGAGGTTTGAATTCGGTTAGATACGGGCAAATTAGGCAGTCTTTCAGCAAACGAGATGATGATAGATTGTTCACAAAAACAACTGCATCCTCATACGGCCAGCCAGAAATTTAGGAGCTGAAGCCAGAGGCAGGATTCTGCAGTGGTTACAGGCGTGGGATTCGATGCTGGAGAGATGTGGCCTCTGGGCTAGCTTCCACCACATGCTCCTTGGGTGACCCTAAGCAAGTCATTTGACATCTAGGTATAAGAGATCTCATCTGTAAAATTGGGTCTTTCTGGGAATTAAGTGAGACGTCACATGAAGGGCTCAGAGCAAGCATTCATAGATATTATTCAGCACTTGCGCCAATACAATTTATCAAATCCATCATCCATGACACCTCTTCTAGGAAGCCTTCCTTAATACTCCAAAGCCAGAAATGATTTCTCTATTCTGAGTTCTCTTTGCACTTAATTTTTTATTAACAATTTTATTGAGGTATGATTTACATACCATAAAGAGGGTAGGGTATACCTCACAGCTGGAGTGCAGTGCTTAGCAGACACACTTGAGGTCCTGGGTTCAATCCCCAGTACCTCTATTAAATAATAAATAAACCTAATCACCTGTCCACTGCCCCCCCAAAAAGACAATACATGCCATAAAATTAATCTGGGTTAAGTATATAATTGAATGGGTTTTTTCAATAAATTTACAGAGTTGTGAAATCATCACCATAATCCAACTTTAAAAGTGTCATCACATCAATCATATTTTTTTGGTTTTTAATTTTAAATTTTAAAAAATTCTACAATTTTTAAACTTTAAACAATTGTTAATTTTTAAATTTTTCATTTACAGTTATTACAAAATATTGGCTCTACTCCCTGTGTTGTACAATACATCCTCGAGTCCACCTTATGCCCAGTAGTTTGTGCCTCCCACTCTCCCGCCCCTGCACCACCCCCTACTGGTAGTCCCTAGTTTGCTCTCTATATCTGTGAGCCTGAATCTTTTTTATTATTTTTTATTAGTTTGTTGTATTTTTTAAGATTCTATACATAAGTGCTATCATACAGTATTTGTCTTTGTCTGTCTGACTGATTTCACTTAGCATAATGCCCTCCAAGTCCATCCATGTTGCTGCAAATGGCAAATTTCCGTTCCTTTTAATGGCTGAGTAGTATTCCATTGTGTGTGTGTGTGTGTGTGTGTGTGTGTATCACATCTTCTTTGTCCATTCACCTGTTGATGGACACTTAGATTGCTTCCATACTTTGGTAATTGTAAATAATGCTGCTATGAACATTGGAGTGCATGTATCATTTCAAATGAATGTGGGGTTTTTTGGATATATATCCAAGAGTTGAATTGCTATCACCCAATAATATTCCTCATGCCTCGTTACAGCTAATCTCCATCACCACCCCTAGACCCCTGGTATATCCGTACAACAAAGTATGATGCAGATTTACAATTGTTGACATGAAAAATGTTTGCAAGGTATCGTTAAGTGAAAAACAAGTTACAGAACAGTATTTATAGTAGGACTCATTATATAATATCATTACACACTATGTATTAATAGTGATCATTCCTGGACAGTGGGGCTATGCAGGTTATGCTGCTTCACTGTATTTGCTAATATTTCTTCAAAATATTTACATCTCTCAAGAAGGAAAAATACTATTTTAGTTTATGCTCATTTCAACAAATACATTTTTCCAGAGGAGTTTTTAAGCCACTAGGAAATAAAAAAGAGAATCCCGAAGAATATTATTGCTGAGAGTTCCCATAAAGCAGCACAGATTTTCATGGGGCTAGATTCCTGCGCCGTGTTTTTTGCCACCTAAGTGATGGAGCAACTCAAAATCAATGAAAATTACTTGAGAGAATAGTATCCATGGCTTGAAGAAGGGGAAGACACAGAGCATGAGTAGTTATCCTTTAAAATGAGTCAGAGCTGTAGAGTGGGAAAAAAAATCACTGAACTAGAGTCAAAAGAAATGGCTTTCCACCCCGGTCTGTCACTAACTAGCTCTGTATCAATGGGCGAGTCAGTTCACCTTTTTGTCCCGCTCATACGTAAAATGAGAGGCAGAAATATTCTATCTGTGTAGTTTCTCTAGAGCCTATGAGTCTTCAGTTTATAAAAGGATGTAGAAACTGATTTCTACGTTCAAACTCTTGCATTATCCGTCTAGCATCTCCTCTGGTTATAGTATCTGGTGTTGAAATGGGAAGCCAATCTCAAACTGTAAGGTAGTTAACAAATCAGACATAGTCAATGAGTTTGTCCTATCTAATGAGGCATCTGTGGCTGGTTCAGATATCAGTGTCTGCCCCAAAGAGAACCAAAGAGATTGACACCAGGGACATATTCAGGATGGACTGGGAAAGAGGCACTCTTTTTTTTTACTAGAATTGAGAAAATTGCGAGCTAGTTGCTCTTGGAGCCATCTTTGCCAGCAGAAGAGGAGAACACGGATGAATGTTATACCCATAGAAAAGTGAGTGAGTCAAAGATGAGAAGAAAGAGAAAATCCTAATATTATTGAGACAGGAGGGAAAGGGGAAGGGCACAGCCACTCAAGGAATGACAGCAATTTAACACCAAAATGCTGGAAGATTCACCTCCTAATGGGCCTTGAGGATTAAGGGGTTTGACTTCTAGTAGACCTTGAGCTTCATTATATGCTCATTGTAACAGCGTGATGAATAACATGCCCGCAGGTGCCATGACAGCCCCAAGGCTAACCGCAAAAGGCCAAAAATGGGCAGTGGCCCAATTCATGGGAATCCCAGCCCCTTCCCCAGGGCAGTTGGAATGGTCCCACCAGTAGCGTGCGAAGCTACTGAGCCCATGAAAACTGACAACACCACGCCTAGTGGCCCTTTTTCGCTCCCTCCTCTTTGGAGATGGCCTGCACTCTGTCTATGGAGTGTGTACCTACTTTTACTTTAACCTGAGCACCCAATTCCCACACCTCCTTCCTTGCCTCTCTCTTGCCTTACACTCTATGCAGTATCTCTCTAAATAAATCTACCTTTATTCAACGGCGGCTCCCACTTGAATTCTTTCCTGCGTGAAGCCAAGGACCCACACTTGGCAGGGCACGTCCCGGGGCTCAACCGAGACCTGGGACTCAGCCCTCCTCACACCCCGCATCCGTTTTCCTGCATCATTATCTTTTGAGAAACTGAATCCAGCCATTCCAGAAATCATTACGGTAGCTAATCAACTAACTTCCTTTTTAGAAAGCTTCAGCTCTTTTAAATTGGGTGGCTGTGGTGATTCATTACTTCGCTAACTTGACTGAGCTAAAGGATGCCCTGATAGCCGGTAAAACATTACTTCTGGGTGTGTCTGCAAGGGTGTTTCTGGAAGAGATTAGCATTTGAATTGGTGAATGGAGGCAAGCAGATGGCCCTCACAATGTGGGTAGGTAATAACCAATTCTTTGGGAGCCTAAGTAAAATGAAAGGTGGAGGAAGGGTGAGTTTGCTCTCTCCCTGCTTGAACTGAGACATCCATTTTCCCTTCTCCTGCCCTAGGACCACGATGCTCTTGGTTCTTGGGCCTCCGGATACAGAGAGAGACTTACATCACCGATCCTGGTCCTTGCCCTCCATCTCCCTCCCAGTCCGGGCTTTACACTGGATTCACGGTGGCTATGAGAGGAAGAGTAAGTGTAGTCTGACTTGAAGGTCTCCAAAAATTTTTATTGTCCTCACTGGAAGACATGATGGGATTAACTGAAGTCCTTTTTAAGCACATTTAGGGAAAAAAAGGTAAATAATTTAAATTAGCTTGTTCTCTCTTGGTTATAAATGAGAGAAACCCCAATGAACATTAACATGATCACACACACCCCCAAAAAACTTCTTGTCTACGTAATGGAGACATTCAAGGAAGCCTCAGCCATGGCCAAATCTACATATTTAATCTGCACATCACCATCATGATACCACCATACGCATTCTTTCTCCCTCTTCCTCCTAGTCAGAGCTCCGCCTTCATCTGTTTTGGCTTTTTTATTAGATGAGTTATCCCCGCAAGATGGCAAAAAGATCTACCAGTAGCTATAAGTTTACATCCTATCTGCTTAGCCACCTATTAAAAAGGGAATGTCACACTTTCCCAACAGTGTTTGAAAATTAAATTAGCAGAGACGAAGTAGATCATGAAAGGCTTTGTGTGCATACCAAGGAGTTTTGACTTCATCTTGAAAGCCATGGGGGTAACATTGAAAGTATTCAAGTAGGAAATATTCTCTCTCCGTAAAAGACAATGTAAGAAGCTAGCAAGAGTCAAAGTAGGGATGATGCAGGAAACCAGATGTCGGGCATGAGAGGGGCTGTGTCCCAGGTCTCGGGTGAGCGCCTGGGATGTGCCCCGCCAAGTGTGGGTCATTGGCTTCGCGCAGGAAAGAATTCAAGAGCGAGCCACAGTTGAGTGAAGGTAGATTTATTCAGAGATACATTGAAAGGCAAGAGAAAGGCCATGAGGTGTGGGGGCTGGGTGCTCAGATTAAAAGTGGGTACACACCCATAGACAGAGTGTGGGCCATCTCTGAAGAGGGAGAGAGAGGGGTGGCCACAAGGCACCGTGTTGCTGGTTTTTATGGGCTTGGTGGCTTCATATGCTAATAAGTGGAAGGACTACCTAAGGGGAAGGGGCTGGGATTCCCAGGAAGTTGGCCATTTCCCACTCTTCGACCTTTTGTGGTTAGCCTTGGGACTGCCATGGTGCCTGTGGGCATGTTATTCACCATGTTAATATATTACAATGGGCGTATAATGAAGCTCAAGATCTTCTAGAAGTTAAATCTCTCAGCGTCCTGAGCTTCAAGGCCTACTAGGGGTTGAATCTTTCACCATTTTGATGTTAATTGCTGTGGCATTCCTTGAATGGCTGTGCCCTGCCCCCTTCCATCCTGTCTCAGGGAGATGAGTTAGAAGGTAGTTGCAGAAATGTAGGTGGAGCATTAGATCATGAACCATAATGATGGCAAAAGACTCAAAGAAGAGAATTCTGAATCAAGAAATAGTTTTGAGGTCAAATTGATAGGATAAGGCTAGCTCTATGGGATGGAGAAGCAGAGAGGGTGGTTCAGGACATGTCTAAGTTGAGCAACTGATTAGATCTTAGTGGAGTTACCTGAAACTGATCATCTAAGAAGAATGTCAGTGGGAGGAAGTGAGGAGGTCAATGGGCAATTTGAGAGTGACCTGTCTGCACAAGTAGAGACGTTCAGAGTTGAGACTATGTCCAGAGCAGAGCATTGTAGAATTACGGAGACTAGAGATACAGTGTGATAAAGAATTGAAGACAATTCTCAGAGTCACACTTCAAGTGGATAATTGCCACATTGGGACAAATTCAGGGAAGGGAGCCATGGTGATGAGGTGCCTGAGAATTATTATCGAGTGGCAAAGTATTTTATCTATCTGCTTCTTAGTATTATGATGAATAATTAAATTTTTCCAATGAGTACAGGATTCTTGGCAGTACTGAATACTCGATGAAAGGAAATTGTTATTAAGAATCAAAGAAGGAAAGAGTTTGCTTGGCTCTAAAAAACGTAATATGGCAGCTTACTAAACCATTGCATGCGTATGTATACCAAATCATAGTGTTTTACACTTTAAATACATTACAATTTTGTCAATTATACTTCAACAAAGCTGGTGAATTAGCTGAAAAAAATCACTAAAAACTATTTTCAAGGGGTAGGAAAAAAAAACCCTCTACCTACAGAAAGAGAGGGTTCTGAGAACACTCCCCCTGACTTAAGTAACCCTGCTCACAGCCTTTGGGACTTTGTAGAAATACATTTCAAAGGTAAAAGAAAAGCAATGGCTGACAGTGTGCATTAGACCCAGAGAAAACTGAAAAATATAATGTCAATTGTCCTCTTATTTGCAATTGAATACCTGCCGCATATGCCTAGTGAGGCTTGTCAGGCTAATGAAATTTGGCACTTGATAGCATTTCTATAGGAAATGAATCAGAGATTAGACACGTGGAAATTTTAGTACCGGGAAGTGCTTTACAGATGTTTGGTAAAACCCACTTACTTTATCAATGTGAAAGTGAAGCCCAAAGAAGTCAGACAGCATCCTCAAGCCCTCAGAGCTAGTTTTAGTAAAAGAGTAGGTGCTAGAAACCAGGTCATCTTGAAAATATCTGTTCTCTTTCACACACTAGAAAATATACCAGTGTTGTAGGTTGCACTTCCAATGAGAGTCACACTCAAAAAAAGAAGATAATGACTTGCTATACTTGTAAAAAGATAGCTTTCCTGTTTTGTTTTAGTTTGAAGAGAAATAGGAAACCTTCAACTTTTCTCTAATTATTAATAATAGGAAACAACACTCTTTTCAAAAGCAAGAATGTAAGAACTTGCTTGGACTCCCGAGAGAGGCAGAGACCAAAAAGGGAAGACAGGAAATGGGAGAAGGAAAAAGATATATGCTAGGATATAATAAGGAATAGGCAAGGTGGAAGGTGAGGAGGAAACAGTAAGAAAATAAGTAGAAAAGAGCAGTAAGGGAAGAAGAGAGGAAATTATCGAGAGAAAAGGCGGGGAACCGAAATGGAAACCATTTATCCCAAAATTAGGAAGAAAGTAAGCAGATAAGGAGAAAGATATTCAAAAATCAGAGAAGAGCACAGGATGTGTGAGATGAACTCATTGGATCCTGTAATATTGTATGAAGAGCTAACACACCTGGGAAATGACACTAGGGAAAGTCATGGCCAGTTAACAGTCTCCTTAAATATTATTTTCTTTTTATCTTTAAGAACAATGATAGCTACCATTCTTAAAACTCCTACTACGTGCCAAGTGCTCCACGAGGGTCAGTGCTAACCCTCAGAACAGCATACCATGCAAGTATCATCATCATGTTTCCTGACCAGAAAGCCAAGGTCGAGAAGTTAAGTAACTTGCCCATGGTCACCAGAAAACAACTTTCTTCTGTTCATTTTAAAGTGCTCTTATATGAGGAATAAGACTAATGTCTCCCCTCCAATCAATCAAGATTTTCCAAATTACAAAGAAAGACCTTGGATTTTAGAAAGCCTTTTGTTCTGTAATTTGGCACCAAAGACGAGTCTCAGAACATTTTGAGCATTCCAACTACGTTTGTTGAATGAATAAGTGAGTGGGTGGATGGATGGATCAGTCCATCAGTATTTGCTGAGAATTATGCACCCCATGCTGGACTAGGTAACCAAATATGGAAGCAGTGATAAAACAGTTTGATGAAATTTGAGGTTGTAAGTAGAAAACACAAATAAACCAAACAAAGATGCAAGTAATTTTAATTTTAACTTCTTGGGGGTGGGAGGGTTAGTAATCTATGGTATAAGAATTTCCCCAGGTGACCCTTATACACATAATGTTGAGAACCACCCATTGGTTCAGGGTTTCTTAAATTTTTCCAATCATAAGATCACTGAAAAGTAAGCATACAAGTCCAGGGTTCCAGCCCAGACTAAAAGAATTAGAATATTTAGGGGAGGGAACAATAGTGGGTGACTGTCTGTGTCTTCCTTTGCTGGTCAGCTAAGGCTTACTGAATATTTGATAATTTGTCCAGGCCTGAAGGGCAGAAAACCAATGACAAATTGTGGGGCGACTATTGCCGAATTGTAATGAGGACAGCCCTGGTTGCAATTTTCTTCGAGATGATCCCCGGACAAGAATTCCTAATATACTTATAGTAACCGTGAATTAGGAACTTTCTCTCTGCAGGGCACTGGGCTGAGATCGTTCACCCAAACAGCACCTTATTACATTCTCACCACAACAGGAGGAAGTCAACATTCTTAGCATCTCCATGTTAGAAATGAAGAAACTGAGGCTCCAAGAGTTTAAGAAACTTGTCCAAGGTCACTAGCTAGGACTGAGAGAGCTAGATTTCAAATTGAGGTCTGACTAGCTAGAACTCTCCGTCAGCCATTACTATGATCTTTTATCAACCACATTTTTCTTTATTCTGTTCTCCGCTCCCACCTGCCTGGATTTCCAAATTTTCCCTGGCCACCGTACAACCTCCCCAGGAACATTTCTTCCCCCAGGCTAACCGTTACCTTTAGCTCCTGATATGATCTGCTAGGGTATCTCTGCTTTGGAGTGAACCTGGATTAATGGTGGAAGTTGGGAGGCTAATTAGGAAGCTGTCAGATCATAGGAAAGTCTTGTAACTGCAGACAAGCCTTCGGTCATTTAATCCGTCAAAGAGGGATGTTGAAGTATATATACCTAGCTAGGTTGTTGTAAGAATGAACCAAATAGCATAAATAAAGAAACTGGCACATGTCTGGCAGGGCTCTGACAGGTATTAATTCCCTCCCCTTCTCCAACTGCTGGAGCTGAGCTTGGCACTAAATCTAAGTGGCAGAAAGTTCTGTTGTCACCAGGAATTAGCCGGTGAGTGCAGGAAGATGCGGGTTCATAGAATGCCTTCAGGTATATTATAAGTCCATTAAAGTCCATGCCCTTCCTCTCACCCGTCTGTATCCCCGCCCACAGTACCTGGGGCTGTGTCTGGCATAAAGCGAGAATTGAATGAATATTTGAACGAAAAACTTCCCGATGAAGAAATGCCAAGCCTGGTCACACCCGCCATCTACCTTCAAGTTCCTTGCAAGTGTGGAGAGTTTAGCCTAGAGGTTGAAAGCATGGAGACTAGCATCAGATCCCTTGGGATTAAGCCCTGCCTCTACCACTTAGTATCTGTGTGACCTGGAGCAGGTTACTTAATGTCTCTGTGTCTCAGTTTCCTCATCTCGAAAATGGGGGTGAGATACCAACATCATAGGGTTGTCACGACAACGTAATGAGTTACTGGAAGTGCTTAGAACAGCACCTGACATGTAGTACTTGTGATAAGAAGTCAGTTATCATCATTATTATAATCTCTCCATTTTATGGATGAGAAAGTTAAGGCTCAGAGTAATCCAATGACTTGTCTTCAGTAAGAAAATGGGTCTATGGCATGACCACTGTCCTGAACGTCTAGCCTTGGCATTTATCTGAGCTTCTCAAGTTTTCCCTTGGGCTTGGAGAAGAGCTGTGGAAGGCTAACAGGGAAGAAAGGCGAGATTCGAGCTTTTTTCCAGAAGGAAGTCCCTTATCCCTGGGGAGCTTATAGCTCTCCCCATTTTCCTCGACCTCCTGCCCCCATAACACACTTCAAGCTGCTGTTCTCACAGTCTGCAAGCAACGGGATGCTAAACACCCATCGAAAGAAGAAATGACCTGTGCTAAGCGCCCACCGTCTCAACACAGCTTTATTAAAAATTAAGTCGCAAATTATAACACTCACTGGGGAAGACTTGCTTTCCTCCCAATTACAGTTAATAGAAGAAAATTAATGTAGCAATTAATGTGGCTGTTCTTACAGCCCGACATAATATGTGTGGGGCCACAGTCCTTGTTGCTCTAACCACGGCCTGATCACAGAACCAGGGCCTGGAGCTTAATAAAGTTTTGCTTTCCTCGTGTTTAAACTCTCGGGCCATAACTTATTTAAGAAACACACCCCCCCCAAAAAAAAAAAAAAAAAAAGAGAGAGAGAGAGATTATTTAACATTTTAGAGGTTCCCATGAGCCATAAATCATTTTCACACACACCATATTTGTTGAAAAGGACAGAATACATTCAATTTTACAGTATATTAAACTTCATCTAATTTGAACGTAAAAACAGACCAGCAAAATAAATGACCAATTTCTGAAGCAGAAATTACCATTTGGTTGGTGCCATTACAGAGCTGCTGGCATTTTATCATGTTCTTAACATAATATTGCTTGTCTAGCGATGCATAGTTATAATGCTATTCCAAATTAGAAGGCGGTGAAAGAGAAGTGCGCACGGTTTTTTTTTTTAATAGTCGTCATTTGTCAGATGCTGTTCTGAGGGCTTTGTGCTGATGATAATATGCAGATTATAGGAGAAGTAAATAGGCAAGAAAGAAGCCGCCACCAGGAGAAAGGAAGTCCGCATCCCTGGGCTTCTAAGAGCCCCAGCTGTCAAGGGGAGAGCCATGGCCAGCTGGCCACAGCAACCCCCCACCCCCGGAAAACACAGATAACAGTAATTAATTTGCATGGAGGACTTCCAAGGAAAGGAAGCTCGCGGTGTTTGACAAAAAGAAAAATGCCGCCTGGAATTCCAGCTCTGGGGTCTTAGCTGGTACGGTGACAGCTGTAATTAACCACCGCTGGCCGGGCGCCGTGTCATCCGTGAAACACTTTCACATCTGTTATCAGGCTGGATGGGTAAAGAGATCTCCAGAGGTTGTCACCGCGTTTCCTGATGAAATCCATGGGAGAGGGGATTGGACCCAGGCTAGGCAAGGTGGAACTTGCAGGAGTGGTCACAGCTCAGAAACGCAGGGCAGGGATGTGCAGCCAGGCTTCTCATCAGTTCAGTCATTCATTCGACAATGAGCCTCTTACACGTAGGCTCAGGGGCTCTGAGTAATTACAGAGCTTGGGCCCTGACTTTCTGGAAAGCTCATGGTCTAAGGAGGTTTAAGCTAAGCACGTGAATTAAAATACAAGGATTTGGAACTAAACTGCTTGGATTTGAATCCCAACACTGTCACTTACGAGCTGTGTGACCTTATGCCAGTTTCTTAACCTCTCTGTGCCTCACTTTTCTCATCGGTAAAGAGGACAGGCTCGTTGCACCTACAGCACAGACTGGTGAAAGTGAAATCAGTTAAGCTGCGCTTTGGACAGCGCCTGGCTCAGTGTTAGTGAGGATCTGCTTTATGTCCGACCTGTAAACTCCCTGTCGCTTGCTAATCCAGCTCACCGTCGTCTCTCATGTGGAGTTCTCCGCATGTGACCTGGTCTGCCAGCCTCCTCCAGTCAATTCTGCATAGAAAAGCTCCGTGGGAACTTTGTGAAGAGAAAATCTGATCATGCTGCACTCTGTATCCCTCTGCCTTTGGATGAAGTCCGAACTCTTTATCCTGGCTGGAAACGGTCTCCACAATCAGACCCCTGCCCACCTCTCCAGCATCTTCTCTCCCCACTCACCCTCTCTAAACTGTTCTGCCCTCCACCATGCCCAGTGACTAACCACCTCAGAGTTTTCTGTCTTCTCTCTCCCATTTCTCTGAAGCTAATCCTGCTTCCTAGAAGTTTCATTCATGTCTCAGTTTAAAGAGCCCCTCCTCGGGAAAGCCAACCCTTATGCTCAAGACTAGCTTAGATGCTACCCTCTTTGCCCCCTAAATTAGGTTCCCAGACTCAATTCCAGCACGTGTGTGAAGGCTTCCCCACACCAGCAAGCAATTCTCGGACACCAGCAGGGTGTCCAAGAATTCAACTCAATTCAAACTCAGTTCTGACTCTATTTACCCAGAGAGAGAATCAGATTCCACAGATTTAACAGTTCAGTTCCACAGGACCACCCTCAACTTCAGGTGCCAGCTGCAAGCCCAGATTGTCACCCGTGATTCTGACCAACCTGCTACAGATTGGAGGTTCCAACTGAAACCAAGCAGGATCCTTGGGTACCTCCTGGGTACAAAAGCCCTCTGTGTCCCCCATTTCTTGTTTGCAGGAAAAAGGCTTCAGCCTCCTAGACCTTCCCTGAGTACCGGAGGGCAGATTCAAACCATTGCTAGTCAGGGAAGTGAAGGAACGCAGAAACAAAGGAGGAGCAGTCAAGAAACAATAGTTCAGCAGCCATAAAACAGGGTTCTAGGTCCTCCTCAAGGAATATATAAAACAATGTATCTTTGAGGTGTTCCTCTGCAGGAACCAAGGCCCCCACCCAGGTGGAGGATGGTAACTTGGGGCTGAGCATGAGATTCCTGTGACCACGCCTTTACCTCACCACCAACCAATCAGAAGAAAGCCACACCCCCTGCAGCCCTCAGTCTAAATTTTGCCTTTAAAAACTCTTTCTCAAAAGCCATCAGGGAGTTCAGGGGTTTCTGAGCACAAGCCACTCATCCTCCTTGCTCGGCCCTGCAATAAACCTGTCTCTGCTCCAAACTCCGAAGTTTCAGTTTGTTTGGACTCCTTGTGTATCAGGCACACAACCACACAACGACCCTCTGCAGCTCAGGATGCTAATCACAAGTCCAGGTTGTCACCTGTAATTGACTCCCTCTCCTTAGGTTCCATTAATTCACTAGAATGGCTCACAGAACTCAGGAAACCCATCCACTTGCTAGATTATTGATTTATTATGAAGGATATTAAACGATATAAAACAACGGCCAGATTAGGATACCCAGAGCAAGGTCCTGAATAAAGGATGTCCTCTTGCATCTTGGGACAACACAGTAGCACATGGAAGCGTTCTGTTTCCCCAGCCTGGAAGTTCTCTCAACCCCCTTCTTTGGGATATTTATGGAGGCTTTGGTACATAGGCATTGTGGATTAACTCATTGGCCATTGGTGATTGGTTCAACATCTAGCCCCTCACCCCTCCCTGGAAATAGGGGGTGGGACTTAAAGTTCCAACCCTGTAGTCACAGTTGGTCCCCTTGGCAACCAGCCCCCAACCTCAGGTGCTTTCCGAAAGTCACCTTCACAACATAAACCCAGTTGCGGTGGCAAGGAGCTGGTTATGAATAACAAAACACCCATTTCACCTTTATGGCTCTAAAGTGTTTTCAGGAACTGAGGACAAGAGACCAAATGTTACAATAGAAGATGCTCCCATCATTCTTATCCCTTAGGAAATTCCAAGGGTTTGGGGACCCATGAGCCAGGAACTATGGATGTAACTAAATACATATGAGAAATATAGTCTGGTCATCTGCCTGACCAAATATGTCTGTTTCTTGTAAATCACACTATTGCACTCCTACAGCACCTTGTGCTTCCCACACCATGATAGGATTATTGGCTGCCTTGTTTATTTCTCCCAGTGGAGTGTGACTATCAACAGAGTCAGGACTGTGTCTTTCAAGTTCTCCACTTATATCCCCAACTACCAAGCCTAGGATTTGGCACAGAGAAGGTTCTTAATATTTACTGATTGAGTAAATGATTGACTAAATGAGACCCGGCGTCCTCCGAGCCTAGACATTGATCTCACCCTTTGTAACACCCACTGTAAGGTGAGAAGGGGCTCAGGGCTGGTGCTGTGCCAAGGTGTGCCAGGCTGAATCAGGGCTCCTTGCAAGCCTCAGATTTATGCCCTGTGCTCCTGCTGTGGGGCCAGCCTCCCAGATCACATAAATCACCAGGCAGCAATCTGGCTCCCGAGCTAGGGAGCCTCCTAAGCTTACAGCACTTTGCAGAGGAGCCGCTGGAATTAGGCATAAATCCACTTCTTGATTGAATAAGCAAACACCCCACTGCTCAAAATGATTTACTAAATTACAGTGCACAATGGCAGGCTTGGGAGACTCGTGCGTGGACCTGCTTAGCAATCGGACCTCCTCTAAAGGTACGGCTTCCTCCACCTCTGCCCCTCCCTGGTTCCACCGATGATTTCTCTCACACCATCAGTCAACATTCCTGGAGCCCCCACATCATGTCACATTAGGTGCTTACACATGAATTAGCTCATGGAGTTTAATCTATGCAATAACCCCAGAAATTTGGTATCATTTTTTTCTCCCATTTTTCAGGTAACAGAACTGAGTTTCAGAGAGGTTATGAATGACTCAATATCACACACGTAGTAAGTGGCAGAGTTGAGATTCAACCTATGAAATATCCGTCGGCAAGCCCAAGAATATGTCTGCTGCAGACTGGATTCTCTGCTGTTATATTTCTTCTTTCTTTATTCGCAAATACCTCTTTCCACTTCCTCTCTTTACGCTTTTTCTTTTTCTTCCTTTCCCCCCCCCCCCAGCTTTACTGAAGTGTAATCACTATATTAAAAACGGCACATAATTGAAGAGTTTGGACGTAGGTATACAGTTGTGTTACCATCACCACCGTCAAGGTAATACACATATGTATCGCCTCCAAAATTCCCTTTATTGCTTTTTTGATTGCTTGGGTTGTTTGTCTGTTTGGTTTTAGTATTAAGAGCACTTAAAATGAGATCTACCTTCAACAAATGTTTAAGTGTGCAATACCCTATAATTAATGATCAGTGCTAGGCTGCACAGCAGATCTCTGGAACTTGTTCATCTTGGATAACCATAACTTTACATCCTTTGAACAACTCCCCGCCTTCCCTTCCCCATCCGCTGGTAACCACCACTCCATTGGCTACTTCCATATGTTAGACTGGTTCAGATGTCTTATGTAAGAGGACTCGGGCAGTGCGTGTCCTTCTGTGACTCATGTTACAGGCTTCACTTAGCACAATGTCTTCCAGGTCCACCCAAGTTGTTGCTTTTTCTTTCTCTTCTACTTGTATTGGTCAGGAGAGGGTAGGTTAGCTGACAGTACCTACATCTCATTGGCTTAGTGGAACAGAAGGTTTCTTTGTTTTTCACTCAACCTACATGTTTAACGCAGCCAAGCTCAGGGTTTTTGCTCCACGTAGACACTCCACACAGTGCCCTCTGCGCACTAAGTGCATAGACATGGCACCTAGGCTCGTAGTCCCTGCCCTTCTGTAGGGCATCATTTGAACGCAGGGTCATCTTGGTCACTACAGCAGGAAGAGAGAGAGAGAATGGGAAGTTTAGTGCTGGCAATTAATGCCTTTGACTGAAAGGGACACCTGACCCTGCTGCTCCCAAGCCACTTGATAGGACATGACGACTCATGTGGTCCACGTCCCCACAACAGGATTGAAGCACAGCCTTCCACGTGCCCTAGTGGGTGTAACTTTTTATTGACAAGCAGTATGCAGTATCACCCTCCTCCTCTTGTTCTCACTCACTGACAGAGATGAAGCAAAGCACACACGATCCCTGCAATCAAGAAGCTCACTTTATGATTACGGACACACATATTAATCCAATAAGCGTCCAAGTAAACAAGTGTCCAAGTTCTATGAAAGGTAAACAAATGGTTTTACTACGATCTGTAACAGTAGTGTAATCTAACCTGGGAGTAAGGGAAAGCTTTCGTTCAAGTAAAGTTTTTGATGGCAAGCCACGGAATCCACCTCCAGCCAAATTAAACAGACAAGGAATGTAATCAGAGGACATTGGGTTGATCATAGACTTGAATCTACAGAGCCCCTGGTTCTTTCCATTTGAAATCTGGGACACGTAGTTTGGTTTGGTCATGTGATGTCTCTTTTCTGGCTCAAAGAAATTCTGGAAACAAAAGTATCTGGCTTTTCCAGATGCCAAAAAAAAAAAAAAAAAAAAAAAAGATAAATGTCCTTTGCAGCTACTCTGAGAAACTAACAGTGGAGCTGAGATTTAAAGAAATAACAAGAGTTAATAAAAGGAACAGGAAAGGGAGCAATAATCGTAGACTTCCCTTCCCCTCATCGAAAAAATTCCAAATATATACAAGAGTAGAGAAGGTGACATAATGAAACCATGTACCCATCACTTTGCTTCAACAATCATGAACTCAATGTGGTTTCATTTAAACCCTCCCCCACCTTCCCCTGCATATATATAAGCACAGATATATCCCAGGCATCATACAAATAGTTTACATCGATTTATAAAAAATAAGAACTTACTTAAAAAAACAACATAACCCTGATGCAGTTGTCACATCTAAAAAAAGAAAGAATTATTTGATATCGCCAAATTCCCAATTAGTATTTACATTTCCTTGATAGTCTTAAAAATTATTATTATTCGATTGACCTGAGTCTAAATGAAGTCCATGTATCAGGATTGAGTGACATGTCTCTTAACTCTCTTTTAATATAGAGGTCTATCTTCTATTTATTTCCCCTGTAATAGATAAAAAGGCATAGACACAAAGTCTGACAGAAGTATAGACACAAAAATGACAGAGACAGCCATAGACACGTCATTGGCAAACACATAAATATAGACAAGAGAAAAAGCTGAGTCATTTGTTCCCAAAGTTTGAATTATGCCAACTGTTGCTCGCTCCATCATATTTCTCATAAAGTGGTGTGGACCCCGAAGCTTGATCAGACGCAAGTTCAATTTCTTGGCCACTCTACGTCATGGAAGTTGTGTACTTCCATTAGAAGGCACATCATTTTCGGTTGTCTCCATTTTTGTGAAGCCATTGCTAATCAATGACTCCGTTATTTCATTAGAAGTTGCAAAATGGTAATATTTCTGTTCTATCTTCTTTGTTCATTAGGTGCTATGCACAGTTACTATAGGAGAGTCAAGATAAATCCCTAATTATTCCCTTTGTTTATCAGTTTTCAAAACAGTGAGATGATTCTCCAGCTTTTCCCAACAGTAAGCAATACATTATTTAGTTTCTTTGAGACACCTTATGAATTTCTTGAATCTTGTAGGAAAGCCACGGGGGGGGGGAGAAAAATAAAAGCAGTTTCCCAGTAGTCAGTAGGGTTTAGAGTTCGATTGAGACAGTGGCGTTAAGGTGCTCTCATTTGCAATCACAGAATAGCCAAACCCAAGCTGCCCTTGCACCCTTGCAGTGAAGCCCCACTCTCTACAAGTCTCATTTCTTTGTGATTGTAATAAGCCTAATTAACACCATTAGAGGAAATGAAAATAGAGATTTGACTGTCAGTGGTGGCAGAAACCTTTTCCAATTAACCCCTCCCTGCCTGACACTTGGTCTACTTTGGGCTTCTAACAACAGCTCAGACACCTGACAGTTTAATTTATTAACCCTCTGCTTTGTACTAATTGCCCTCGAGCAATGGATGTGGCAGCCTTTGTCCTTTCTCTTACAGTCTCAGTGACGGTAGTGATTAGACCAGTCCTTTTCACATCTTTATTTTCCTGCCATAAAGTTGCCAGCATGGTAGCAGACCCAAGAAGATGCTCCATCAATACGTCTCATGGATAACTCGATTAAAATTATTTTTTCTGTATCCTCTGTATCTTTTTAAAAGCCAGATAACCAGTCAAGCACCAGGTGCGTGTAGAAAAGTATGGTGTCCAGTAGCTCATCGTAAATTCCACGTCTTCCCCGCCTGCGTGGAGATTTCCCTTACTCAGCTCTTGGTCTGGAACACAGGCGTTTGCTGGGGCATTTCCACGAGTGCTGTGGCACCGGCCAAAGCAGGTGACAGGAGGAACCTTTATTCTATTTTGTTACTTTACATAATTTTTCTTGTTCGCAGTCCACCTCTCTGAGACACTTCAATCCACTGGTGCTGGCAGCTCTGGCAGGGGTGGCTGGATTTGAGTTCTGTGCCCTTGGGGAGGAAGGGATGGGGGTGGGGAGTGGTCATTTCAACCTGGAAAAGCTGCCAACACTTTCCAATTTATTTTTTATTTATTCTGGGGGGAGGGAATGAGGTTTATTTATTTATTAAGTTATTTTTGAGGAGGTACTGGGGATTGAACCCAGGACCTCACTCGTGCTAAACAGGCGCTCTATCACTTGAGCTGTCCCCTCCCTGACCCCGGGGGATTTTAATACTCAGCCCTGGGTAAGAACCACTGGGTCAATCAAGGAACACCCAATAGGTTTAATCTCTCTTGCTATAATCCAAATGAAATTCTGAATTCTCAGCTCGCTTCCCCACACCCTTTTCTTAATTATCCAGTTGTTGATTTTGTCTCCAGGACTAATCAGTTGCCCCACACCCTAGCACTGACAGTCCTAGCCTCCTCCCCCACAGTAAGTTCTCCCCGTCTACTGCAGCCTGAGGGTCCCAGCTTTCATGCATAATGCACTGTAGCATCATGAGGAAGAATCAGAGCATGATGGGAAGAACACCTATTCTGGTGTCACCGAAGAAGAATGCAACCACATGATGGAAAAGCCAGCAAGGGAATTCAGAAGACTCAGTGCTATTGAGAAATCTGGTCTAGGGACAACAATCCTACTTTTTTTCAAAGACCCCGAACTGGGTAGAATAACATCATCCAGCCCAGTGGTTCTCAAAGTGTGATCCCCAGGCCAGCAGCATCCACACCCCAGGGATCTCATTAGAAATGCAGAATCTTGTGCCCCTTCAGACCTACTGAATTAGAATCTTTGTGTGGGGAGATGGGGAGGGGTGGGGTGCAGGAATCTGCATTTTAACCAGCCTTCAGATGATCCTCATGCGAACCCAAGACTGAGAACCATTGTTCTAAGAGATGTTCAAGATGATGGCTATGTGAAAAATTAGATTATACTTTGAGAAGCCGATGCACGCATAAAGCGTTGAAAGAGATTTTCACCAATACATCTTCAGTCTACAACCCCATGGCTATGACAAAGATTCTCCCCTATTTACTTGACCTGTATTCAGTTCTTCTGTTCATTCATTCAGTAAGAAGTTACTGAGCACTGACTTTGTCCTGAACATCCCGTGCCTGCCCTCTCTTGTTGGGAGAAACATGTGACCCCATCATGAGAATACAGAGTGGAGAAGTAACTAGACCTCAACCATGCCTTTGAAACCCAGCAGAGGGAGGAGCTGCGTGGAGAATCCACAAGGTTCCCAGGGAAAGTTGGCTTGACCTGGATCTTGCAAGGGGGCAGTTGTTCCCAGGACTCAGTGTCAGGGCTGGGAGTCCCAGCAAAGGGTGGAGACGGAAAAGAACACGGCATGGTCAAGGCACAGGGGGCCCCTGGAACATCAAGGGTTGCCGGTATCAGAAATGGGATGCGGAGGCTAGAATTCTGGGATGGGGTGAAGGCAAGAAAATGTTTTAATCAAGATTCTGCTGCAGTCGAGTTTTGCACAGGGAAAGTGTAAACTTTTCAGTCTGGGCTCACCCTTTCCTACCAATCGGCTCCTTCAGTAAAACCTGTCAGCTCCTGAGATCAATATTTCTGTTTCTTCTCCTCAGCCCGTCTCCCAGCTTCTCTTATCACCATGCTTCAAACAGGGCTTGTATCTTTCTCAGCTCACACCTGTCAGCACTTGCTAGAGAGGCGAGTGTGCTGTGGAAAGTGGGCCAAGGCCTCAAAGGTGCATTTCTGGACTGCATCTGTTCACTATGGGGGAGGAGGGGGAATGGGCACATGAGCTCCAGTTTGAAACAGAGAGGAAGAGGCCATGACAATTTCAGGGACTGTCGTCACGGCAAATTTTAGGGCAAGAAAGCCGGTTCAAAATCACCCGGTCCTCCCTCTTTCTGTAAAGTAAGTAAAAAATAAAATAAAGTGACCCCAGAGAGTTCAGTGATTTTCCAAAGTCACACAGCAATCATCACATTGGTAGACAGCACAGAGTAATTAGTTGTTTCCAAATTTAACTACCTATTAGAAAGTCCTGGGAAGCTTTCTAAAAAATATATTGTTAGCCCCGCTGTTCTCATATTGGTGGAACTAAATTTTTTTTAGAAAATCTGGGTGTGTTTTGTTTTATACAGCTTCCTAGATATTCTAGGAAGCCAAGTCTGAGAGCCACGATATAGGAGAAAAGGCAAGGGACTTGGAAAGTGATTTATTAGCATTATTTTCATCCCAAGTTCTTAATTCATACTGGCAAAAGCCAAAACAGGGATTTATTGCTCATGGAACTAATTCCAGAATGAACAGTTTCAGGCATGGCTGGATCCAGGGGCTTTCAATAATATCATCGGCAGTCTCTCATCATCTCTCAGCTCTGCTTCATTCTCAGCTGGGTCCTCCCCTGTGGTAACAAAAAGCCACTAGTGACTCAGAGTTTGCATTTTATCTTTTGGGGAACCTTGGCAGAATGAGAACATCTCTTTCACAGCTCCATCAAAATGATCTGGATTAGGTCTCATTGCCCTGCTTGTCTGATGCCACATGCCCACTCCTAAATCAATCACTGTCCTCAAGAAATGCTCTGATTAGCGAGGCATAAACCACATGCCCAACCCTGGATTCAAGGCTTTGTGGAACAGGTCCTGCAAATAAAGCAGGAATAATCATCAGAGGAAAAACCAAGGCTACCAGAGAAAGGAGGGTAGGATTCAGATCAATAAAATAACAACAAGATATTCACTGCACTTGGGTTCAAATGCCATAAATGCTAGAAATGGGACCCGAATGTTAAGGTTTCTGAGTAGGGTCCTCCACTACAGCACCAGGAGGAGGTGACAGGCTTAAATACCATCTGTCATCATCAGGTAAGATCCTGCATTATTTGTGTCCTTTTATTTTTCTTTTTAGATTCCACATACAGGTGATATCCTATGGTACTTTTCTTTGTCTTTCTGGCTGACTTCACCTAGCACAACAAAGACCCTGCATTAGCTCTAGGTGCTGTCTGAGTGACTGGCTCCTGGCCACTTTAAACAGACCTGAACAAATGCCTCATAAACTCCCAGCTTTAGCGGCTGCCTCCTCTCCCTGTTTGAAACAGGCTGATGCTCCCCACTCTCCATTCGCATTTCCCAGCCTCCCCTGCAGCTCTGGTGGTCACGTGAGTACTCTGTGTGGTCATGTGACCTCAGACTAGCCAATGGCAAACAGACTGGTTGGGCAGAGGCTCCCCTGGTCTCTAATCTCCTCCTTACTAGACGGGAGAAGGACAGGAAGGGGGCAGCTCATCTGAACCACAAAAGGAAGCTTCACAAGAGGAAAATCACCTGCTCGACTTGTCTACCACCTGCATCCCTGGACTGTTCCATTAGAGAGAAACAAAATTCCATTTTGTTTAAGGTGCTTTAGCCTGGAGTCTCTCTATTCTAACAGTTTAGCTTTATCCTAATAAACCATCTTTGTATTTATCCGAGTCATCTTCCTTTAGCCCCTTTCAATCTATTAATCTCTGCTCCATCCTTCACTGACAGTCTCTTTACCACATATCAGGACCCTGGTTCATTTTCCAGGTGAGAAAAATAAGGACCAACGTCATATGACCATTTTGTGTTGGAGTGAGGAGCAGAATGGAGATCCTCTGTCTCCAACTAGTTCTTGAAATTCATTTCTAAATGACTTCCAGTTGCCTCGGGAGATAGCATTCCAGGACACGGAGGTGACATTCTCATAGCCAAGAGAATTTGGGGCATCTTCAAAACAGATAAAATCTCTCTTTATTTAATACGTAGGAAAATGAGACTCCAAGGCAAAAATCAGCTGATTTGTCTAATGCTCTGTTTTGAGTCTTTTCTATACAGTGGTTTAGAGCAAGGGGTTCATCAGCTGACCTAAGGGGTTTCATGAACCAGAAGAGAAGAGAAAAGAAGGGAAGGGAAGGGGAAGAGGAGGGAAGGGTGAGAGGAGGGGAAGGGAGGGGAGGGGAGGGGAGGGGAGGGGAGGGGAAGGGAGCAGAAGAAGAGAAGGCTTACAGATAACACTGTAGTGAAAAATCTTTGGGCATAGATTTTCTTTCTTTTCTCGAATTACATCTAGAGAACTTTTTCTGAGGACATATGTGTATGTATATATGTATCTGTGCATATAAGTATATATGTAACAAATGTATGCACATACATGTTGTGTGTACTAAACATATATAATATTCTCCTTTTAGAAAGAAAGGTTAAAAGTTTAACCTCTCTAAAAGGAGAATATTCATTTCCAGATTATATAAAGTGTATTTTAGTATATGTAAGCAGTGTGTCTATGTGAATTGTGTATGTATGTGTACACACACACACACAAATACACGTACGTATAGGTAAGCTATGAAACTAACTCACTGGATGTCTTTCCATTCTATTGAGAAAGAATATTTGTTTCTCATGTTTCAACACAGTTTATTTTCCCTCTCCTAATGATAATGATATCATGAAAACTGCACTAACTCTAACAAATTAGATTTATTAAAAACTTACTGACATATCTTAGGTTCAAGGCTAGGTTCTTTTTAGACCTTTTTTGGATCTAATCTGGTGGGTACGATAATTAATTCCGGTTTAAAAATCTAGAGACTGAAGTAAACAGAAGTGGCATAATTTGCCAAGTTGGCAAGGGTGGAGCCGGAATAGGGCCCCATATCTGAGGTGAAAGCTCTACTCTGGGAAACAAAGAATAAAAGCCATAGAGTCTCAGCCAGGTTTTCTCCACGCAGACAGCTTTGCCGACGCCTAGGGCTCCGTGAAGATGCTTCACTGGCATGCTTTTATGAAGCCAATACCTCTCTCTGCTGGAGGGCACTCTCCAGGGAATTAAGAGGGTAAACCCGCATCTTCTTCAAGACTGGGGTACCCACTGTTTATATGCCCTGGGCTACTTCCATTCTTATTCATATTCCTACGATTTGTTTTAACACCTTTATTGTGGCATGGTTCCTGTACAGTAAATTACACATATTTCAGATCTACAGTTTGATGAATTTTGATAGATGTATATACCAGTGAAACCACTACTGCAATTAAGACAACTAACGTTTCCATCACTCCCTAGGAGGTGCAGTTTTCAATTTCAAATTCCCAATTTACCCCTCCCTACATCCTTTACCCTCTGGTAACCATAAATTTGTTCTCTATATCTGTGAGTCTGTTTCTGTTTTGTAGATAAATTCATTTATGTCCTTTTTTTTTTTTTTCAGATTCCACATTTAAGTGATATCATATGGCATTTTTTTTTCTCTTTCTGGCTTACTTCACTTAGAATGACAATCTCCAGGTCCATCCATGTTGCTGCAAGTGGCATTATTTTATTCTTTTTTATGGCTGAGTAGTATTCCATTGTAAATATATACCACATCTTCTTTATCCAGTCATCTGTTGATGGACATTTGGGTTGTTTCCATGTGTTGGCTATTGTACATGGTGCTTCTGTGAACACTGGGGTGCATGTGTCCTTTTGAATTATATTTTTCTCTGGATATATGCCCAGGAGTGGGATTACTGGATCATATGGTAAGTCTATTTTTAGTTTTTTAAGGAAACCCCATACTGTCCTCCATAGTGGCTGCACCCATTTACATCCCCACCAACTGTGTAGGAGGGTTCCTTTCTCTCCACACCCTCTCCAGCAGTTATCACTTGCGGACGTTTTAATGATGGCCATTCTGGACTGGTGCGAGGTGTATTCCTACTGGTTTTTATCTTCCTGAGTATTAGAAGGATACAGCATGGTATTTCTCAGACTTCAGCTATTTCTTTTTCTTTCTTTCTTTCTTTCTTTCTTTCTTTCTTTCTTTCCTTTCTTTCTTTCTTTTTCTTTTTTTTGCGGGAGGGGGAAGTAATTAGGTTTATTTATTTATTTATTTTAATGGAGGTACTGGGGATTGAACCCAGGACCCCCAGCATGCTAAGCACACACTCTATCACTGAGCTACACCCTCCTCCCACTGAGCTACACCCTCCCCCTCAAACTTCAGCTATTTCTTGTGTGTCACCAACGTGACTTAGCATAACCATGCACTATCTGTGCTGTGCTAGTAATAAAATAGTAATATTAATGCCGTGTATTGAATGCTGAATACGTGCTTACCATCTATTAACTCCTTTCGTATTTACTACAATTCTCTATAGTAAGTTCTACCCGTCCCCATTTCTCAAATGAAGAAATGAGAGGCACAAAGGGCTTAAGTCACTTGTCAAAGGTCACAGGGCTGGACCTGGTATAGCATCCCTCTTATTCACAAAACCCAACTATGACAATCTAGTTATATTTGGCCTAATCCAAATAACCGTGCTTTTTGGTTTTTGTTTTCTCTTTTTAGCCACGTATCTCTCCCAGTCTCACACTAAACTCAAGATCCAGGAGCCACAGGTTTGATAGATTGGTTGTATTTATTTTTCCAAAAAGGCATTCAAATAAACAGACAATTATGATAACAAAAACATATCTCCATAAAGTCAGCTCATCCACCTGCAAAAGCATGAGTTCCCACTTTTGAAGATTCTGGGTAGCAGAGAGAGCCCTCAATTTTGGTTTAAGGTCCTGAACGAACCCAGTAGACCTGGCCTTAACCAAGTGATCAAAGTTAACATTACCAGCAGGAGACAAGTAGACATCACGTGCCTCCCAGCATGATGCACTGAGAAGAACACAAGATCCCTTGGGTAGCATTTCCGCCGAAAGTGCAAACCATGAGGAAACATCAAACCAAAATTCAAGGACATCCTATCTAAGAATCACCTAGTACTCTTCAAAAAATGTCAATGCTATGAAACACAAAGAAAGACTGAGAAACCATTCTGGGTAAAAGGAGAATGGATTTAATGTATCACCCAGGATGTTCTTACTCTGAAGACATTTACGGAATCATTGTTGGAATCTGACGACCGAGGTTTGTGCTTAAACAGTATTATTGCATCAGTGTTAATGTCTTCATTTTGTAAAAGAATAAACAATAAATAAGGAGAGGGAAAAGTAAGTTGCAGCATATATATGTATATGTATGTATACATATGTTTGTGTATATACATATATACGGTATTCTTTAAAAAACCACACAAAGGTAGAGATAAATTTCCCCCTTTTTTTTTTAAGGTTTATAGATTTATTGTTTAATGGAGGTCCTGGGGATTGAACCGAGGACCTCTTGCATGCTAGGCATGCATTCTACCACTGACCTCTACCCTCCCCTGAGATAAATTTTGTAAGCACATAATAAAGATGAGAAACATTAAAAAAAAAAAATTGTCATCCAGCCTGAAATATCAACAGTGCTGAGACTGAAAAGCTCTGGGATAAGTGATATATTGGAATGTAGGGAGCTCCCCAGCAGGAAGAGTAACCAAGCAGAAATTTCTCGGCAGTTCGTTCGGCAGTGCTGCACTAAGGATTTCAGGTCTGACGGAAGGTCGGACTACACCAGGATGTCTCATCTCTTAGATCCTCTTTGGCACGGCTCACATGGCGGGGACCCTCCAGGTGGCAGGTTACCTATAATCCCTATGGAACTACGTAATTCCCCACCTCCACTCAAGAAAGCATAGCTCATGCTTATTTAAGCTACACGTTATCCCTTTGCCTTCACTCATGCCCAGATCCAGATTGGTTCTTCCGCATCAGGAGAGCATCCCACCGACCAAACCTGGGAATCACTGACTTTTTATTACAAGGTCTCTTCTGGTCCTGACATTTGATTATGCGAGGAACTGAGGCCTTAAAAAAAAATGAAAGCAATTTAGGGGAAAAGGCTTAGCCAAGGGAGACTGCAGGCCCTCAGAATTCGTTCATGTGTTTATTCATATATCCCTTCATCAACAAAAAATTACCAAGCACTATTTACCCACCACGCACTATTCCAGGTGCTCGGGAGAAAAATTGGAAATAAGATAGATATTTACTTGGCCCTCATGAATATCCAGGTTCGATAGGAGAAGAACATAAAACCAATAGAACAGTCATGATAAAACAGCAGGATGAGTATTTTGACAAAATTGTGTGGACTATGCTCTGGATGCACAGAGTAGGGTCATCCGAGCCAAACTTGGGTTCAAGGAAAGCTTTCAGGGAGACGACATTTAAGCAGAAGGATATGAGGGAGGCACCCAGGGGGTAAGGGAGAGGGGCCAGGCAGGGGAAGCATCATGAGACATGGCTCAGAGGTAAGAAAGATCCCAGGGGTAAGCGTTTGCCAGCTTCCAAACCTGCACTACTGTGCACCAGGCTGGGGAGAAGAAGGTCTGGGATTTCCTGGCTCTTTGGGTGCACTGGCCAGAAATCCAGTTTGGGGGCCAACCCATGTGTCTTGACATTTCCATCTCTCTCTCAGAAGGGAGTCATTTCCCACCCACTTCGAGGGTGACATTTTTTTTTTTCCTCCAAAACCATGATCTGTAAAATTAGATGTCTCAAGCAGCAATTCTCTCTGAAGGGAAGAGCGTGTTCCGAGCCCAGGCTGGAAGATGTGTGTATGTTTCTGTCTTGTGCCAGGAGAGCTGGACAGAACCCAGACATAAGCAATTGCCAGAGACATTTGGGAGGAAACAGAGGGTGTGAAAGACACTGGCTTTTCGTGCAGGATAGGCTTACATCTCTGATGTCTTGGGTATGAGAATGTTCAGAAGACTGGCGACGAGTTGGACTAACAAGAAATGAGAATCCTGCATATTGCAGAACTTTAATATAGCAAACAAGACCCTAGATGATCCAGCTTCTCTCTGCTTCTTCAGCCTCCTGTTGTGTGCATTGACTGCCCCCAGCCACACTGAAATCCTTTTACTTCCTTCAAGCCACCATACTGGCTCTTAATTCCAAGCCCTGTTCTCCCTGTGCAAGGAGCAATGGAATATTCTTCCTCTGTGACTTTACCAAAGCAATTCTCCTCAGCTCAAATGGCCTTTCCTCGCCCAGCCCACCTCTCAAAAGGAGGTTCTGTGTTTTGGATTTCTTTTCTTTCTTTCTTTCTTTTTTTTTTTTGGTGCGAGTAATTAGGTTTATTTATTTTTAATGGAGGTACTGGGGATTGAACCCAGGACCTCAAGCGTGCTAGGCACGCACTCTACCACTGAGCTATACCCTCGCCACTATGTTGTTTTTTTTTTTAATTGAAGCATCATCCATTTACAATGTTGTGCTAATTTCTGGTGTACAGACAGTGATTCAGATATACACACATATACATATTCCTTTTCATATTCTTTTTCATTCTAGGCTATTACAAGGTATTGAATAGAGTTCCCTGTGCTCTACAGTGGGTCTTTGCTGTTGATCTATTTTTTTTATATAGTAATGTGTATCTGCAAATCCCAAACTCCTAATTTATCCCTCCACATTTATATGTTCATCCATATTACACTTGCTTACCCTAATACAGTCTTCTTTATACAGCCCTACAGCTGCTTTTAAATGTGTCCATCTCTCCTGCTAGACTATACATTCCACAAAGACAGGATTATGTGTAACTTGCCCACCACCATATATCTGGCAAGTCATAAAGTGCCTTATGTACATTCTCAATAAATAATTGATGAATAAATGAGTGATTGAATGAGGTGCGGAGGAAAATTGAGAGCTAATATAAGGCACACCCTTATCTTCTGTAGGAGACATTGAAGTCTTGGAGCTGGAAAGTAAAAACAGGACCCAGTGTCAGGCTTCCTTGTTCCCACCCAGGCCAGCCCAATTTCCACTGCAAAACTATCTACTGGGTATGAGATAGGCATTCCCAGGGAATTACTGTTTTTGTTTTAATTTCAGGAGCAAGGGGCGGGATAGAGTCTAATAATGGGAATTCGAGGACCATGAGGCTGTCAAATAAAGACCTGAATAAGTTACCATGGGGTGCACCTGTGTGGGACCAGACACCCAGCTGTCTGCCTCTGTTGGTCTCTCACACTCAGCTTCCTCTACTCTCAAAACATTTTCCAGTCCAGCAGTAGAGCGCATGCTTAGCATGCACAAGGTCCTGGGTTCAAGCCTCAGTACCTCCATTAAATAAAGAAATAAATAAACCTAATTACTTCTCCCCCCTTCCCCTCAAAAAATAACCAACCAACAAAACATTTTCATCACCCATAAAAACATCCTATGTTCATTAAGTAATTACTTCTCACGCTCCCGTCCTGGCTCTCCCTGGTAACTTCTAAGCTGCGTTTTCTCTCTGGATTTGCCTCGGGGTTTCGTATCAGTTTAAAGTCTAGAATATGTAAAGAACTCTCACAAATCAACAACAAAAAGACAAACAAACAGTTTTTCAAATGGGCAAATGACTTGAATAGACATTTCTCCAAAGACACACAAATGGCCAACTAGCACATGAAAAGATGTTCAGTATCACTGATTGAGGAAACACAAACCCCAGCCAGATACACCACACCCCTTACAATGTCTTTAATTAAAAAATAAATAAATAAATAAGAAGAAGTGTTAATGAAAACGTGGGGAAATAAGAACTTTTGTACATTGCTGGTGGGGATATAAAATAGTGCAGCCACTGCAGGAAACAGTTTGGCAGTTCCTCAAAACATCAAACATAGGTTTACTACGCGACCCAAAACTTTCACTCCTGAGTATATACCCAGGAGCCACGAAAACATGCCCACACAGAAACTGGGACATGAATTTTTATAGTAACATTTTTCATAATATCCAAAATGTGGAAACAGCCCAAAGGTCCATCAATGGATGGAGGGATGGATAAACAAATTGTTGAATATCTTCATTTTTAAAGAAAAGTCTCAGAAGCTATTTTTCTTTTCATTTATTTATCTTTCCTTGATGGACTCCATGGTTCTCAGATACTTACCCGCAAAGTAAGGTTTGTTCCACCATAACTTCTGATAGGGCGTTGTGGTGAAATAAAGTATGTATTTCCCCCAGCAAGTTAAGCAAATAGCAGTGCTTTTGACACTTACAGAGATGCACTCCTCAATGCACTTTCACTGCGATTTCCTCTCTTTAGTTACCTTCCTATTTTTGGAATTGACCATAACAACGCGTTTAGAAAACAACCCACATCAGATTCCCTGGATCAGACCAGAATCATCCTTCCCTTCTCCCAGCAGATTTTCTTACTATAAGGTGAAATGTACAGACCATCCATCCTCGGACAGCTGGGACTTAGTCATGCTTCTCCGGTCCTGCATAATCTCGTGCCTGACTAGATTACAATCTAGTTTATAAACTGGTCTGTAAACTCATCGTGTTCCTCTCTACCTTCTGTTCAAAACACTCCAGTCACCTTGGGTCCCCGGGTCAATACAAGCTCAATTCCATTCCAAGTCCTTTGCAACTGCCTGCAATATTCTTCCTCTTGCAGGTCCCACGGTTTCCCCTCTTAATTCCGTTCTCAGCTCGCTTTTGAACTCAAGGAGTCCTTCCCTCACTGCCTTCTCTACCACAGCCGCCATGCCAGGTCACTCTCTTTCACAATCTTACGCTTAATTCCTTGTATGAAATTGGGCACTTTCTCCAGTTACCTTGTATGGCTATTCATTTTCTTAATTTTCTGCCTCTCCATGCTACAGTGTACGTTCCACAAGGACAACAAATCCCTTCCACTGGTCTAGCTCCCGTGTCAGAATATTTCCTGGCATGCAGTGTGCTCCCAATAAATATTTGTTGAACCAGTGAGATAATTAGGCTACCACTCCTCCGTGGACATGTACCCAGAGCCTGGGAATATTCTAGAAGGTTTTCCAAAAGAGATGGCATTTGGTCTGAGCCTTTACAGTTGTGTAGAATTTGCTGTGTAGCAACAACTGCAAAGACCCAGAAGAGGAAATAACAACGACGAGTGCGGGGAGAGGCACTCTGTCCAACCACCCAGAGCATGGCCACTGCTATATGCCAAGCAATGTGCTAAGTTCTCTACCAGCATCTCCTCAATAAAACCTTACCAACGTGGCCATGTTGTCATTACCATTTTCCATACGACGTAACAAATTCTCAGACTGAAAAAAAAACTTGAATAAAGAGTGCAGTGGTTGTGTGTTGGGTGCTCTTAGGTACTGTGCCTTACTGACCTAGTGAATAAGAAGGAGGAGAGCCAACTGGAAAGGCGGGGACGGCGCAGTTGAAGTCTTTGCATGCCGAGATACAAGTCTGGATCCAGTTCTATCCTAAGGTAAAGGAAACATCACCAGATTTGCATATTACTGTCCCGTGTGAAGATGGGTGTGAGGCAGGAGAGATAAAGTTAAGGTATAAAGAAATTAGAAAGCTTGGAAGAGAGAAATAAGATAGTTTTGTCCAAAACAGTGGCACTGGAGATACAGAGGAGAGTAGGGATTTCTGTGATTTGGGGAGGGGGGTTTGAATCACAAAGAGGACTCAACAGGTAGCTGAACAGATAGGGACATGAGGTCCTTAAGAGGGGAAAATAAAGATGCTCCGTCGCTAAGCATCAGGCTTTAACACACAGCATGGAGGAGTGCATTCAGGTCTAGTCACCCCTCTTTGTGAAAGGCAGAGCCAGACTGTCACAGGTCCAGAGGAGTCTGCCAACCCTGTTATTTCAACTCAGTTAGAGGAGCCATCCACCCACTTGCTCAAGGCACACTCCCTCTTCCTCACTTCCCACACTCGCTTAGTCACACATCAACCTCTTCTACCTCCACCTAAACCCCTCTCCACATCCCAGGCTCCACGCTCCTGCCATAGACAGACGCGATCACCTCCTGCCCAGCCCGAGCGGTTTTCACATTCTTTCTTGATGCACTTGAAATTAACACCTTTCAAGAGATTCCAAATGTTCTTACCCCAAATCCATAAGATGATAAACAAGGACCCGCATGATCTCTGCATTTAACTCTACCTACCTCTCCAGCTAATCTTGATTTTGTATATTTTGGTGTAATTTCAAATGTATAGAAAAGTTGTATGAACTCTCACACTCTCCTCACTCAGATTGATCAATTGTTTCCATTTTGCCCTATTTGAATTATATTTTCTCTAGATAGATAGATGATGTTAAATAAGTAATTATGCATAGAGTTTTTTTTTTCTGAGATGTGATGTGCATTTTCAGAATGTATTTCTAACAGCAAAAACATTCTCCTACATAATAGCCAATTATCAAAATCAAAAATTTTAACAGTGAGGCAACACTACTATCTAATCCACAACCATATTCAAAATGTGTCAATTCTCTTAATATATCCTTTCAAGCTCTTTTTATTTTCTAGTCTAGGATCCAATCCAGAATCATGCATGGCCTTCAGTTGTCATGTCTTTTTTTTCATCTCCTTTAATCAAAGACAGTGCCATGCCTTTGTCGTTTTTGACCTTGACACGTTAAAAGAGGGCAGACCAGTTATTTTGTAGAATGTCCCTGATTTTGAGTTTGCCTGATGTTTCCTCATGACTGGATTTGGGTTCAGAATTTTGTCAGGACTCCACAGAGACAATGCTGTGTTCTCCTCAGTATGTCATCAAGAGGCCCGTGATGTCCCCAAACCTGCAGCGCTAACTTTGATCAACGGGTTAAAATGGTATCACTAAGTCTCTCCACTAGAAAGTTTCCATTTTTTCCCTTTTATTACTAAGAAGCATCTTGTGAGAAAATACATAAATACTTCATGCCCCATAAAACTTTTTACCCACAAATTTTATGATTCATTGACAATTTTCTAACTCCGTCATTCTCTCTGTATTTATTAGTGGCACTTTTTGGTAAGAAGGAGCTGCCCTTTCTTCTAGTGTTTATGCATTTGTTCATCAGTTTATGACAGAGTTGACTCACTAATGTTTATTTCATTTGATGGATTAGAATCCATTTCTATCATCCTGTATTTTGATGATCAAATGGTCCCTCATTTGGCCAGGGGGGTGGTCCTTCAGGAGGTTCCTTGACTTTTCAATATATATCCTTATCATTTTGAGCACATTATCAAGTGCTCCCTAAGACAATTTCTTATCCAGCCAGACAGGACTTTTTCCAATTCTTCAAGGAGTGCAAGCTCTTCTTTCCACTTTGGGGCTTTGAGGCATGTATGTCCAGCTACTTACATGATTTTTCTTCCCATATGTCTACCAGATCCATAGTAAGAGTACAACAAATATAGTTGACTAAATGAATAAAAATGTGAAAGAAGGAAGCAGATTTCTATCTGAGGTCGGAAGACAAAAATAGGGACACGTGACTAGCAATTCCAGGGAAGGGTTAGGGTTCTACTCCATGCAGCAAGGAACTGGGGAATGTATCCAAGCAGGTGCTTTTGACCTTTTGCCAGGAATGTCACAGAGAAGAACTTTGCTGGGCAGGGAAAGAAATGAGTGGACCAGATGACCTCTGAGGTTTTTTTCTTATTCCAAGAACCTACATTTCTGGTATTCTACAAAATATTCTTGGGCAAGTGTTTCTAGTGTATCCTAGAGCCCAGCATGTGGGTGCATTTCTGACCTTCCTTTTCTTCTAGCATTTTCACTAAGATTCCTGGGCAGCATGATGTTTTTAGATGCAGATTTTCCCATCAAGGCTGTCATCCACTGAGAGGAGTGAACGAGCATTACTCAGGAAGAATTCAGTTGTAGCAATTTAACGTTAGAAGGCACAATGACATGCCTTTCAATAAGATCCAATTCCCAAAATCTTTTGCCCTAGGAATCGGGATGGTACAGAGGAGGGCAGCTAGACTAGTGTCTAGCAAAGTGGGTTTGTCTTGTAGAGTCTACACCTGCTGGTTAAGATTTCCAGCTAGGTTAAGGCCAGAATCCTAGCTTAACTATCCAAGAAGTGTGGGAAATTTATAATGCTCCCACTTAGTGAACCTCAATGTCCTCATCTACAAAACGGGGAAAGTAAAGCCTATCAAAAATGTTGTAAGGATAAAGAAATAATATTGCATGAGACAATTGGTAGAATACAATACATACGGAAATGGTTGCTGTTGTTATGTAAATGACATGAATGACAATTACAGTCCACCCTCTGTATCCGCGGATTCCTCATTCACGGTTTCAACCAACCTTGAATCAGAACCAGTGGATGGGGGATGCGAACAGCTCAGTGACAGACCGCATGCTTAGCATGCACGAGAACCAGCTGATTAAGAAGGGCAGCTGTACTCCACCATTTTAGAGAAGGAACTTGAGCATCTCCAGATTTTGGTATCCACAGGGGTCCTGGAACCAGTCCCTCACGAATGCAGAGGGACAACTCTATACTTATCTCACAGGGTTTTATTGAAGCTTCACTGCACTAGGGCCCATAAAAGTTCCTAGCATACTGACACATTCTAATTAAATGCTCTGAAATGTTGGTTAAAATGTAACCTCATATGTAGCAATTTATGCAAAAGGAAAGTTTAGATTTTAGCAATATGATGTTCTTTAATCAAATTCTCAGACAGGATTTTTTTTCATGCACCCTTTATATTTACAAATTTACCCCAGACAGGACTTAATTGAAAAATACCTCTTTCTGTTTGATTTTCAAAATGTGAAAGTAGCTAAAAGGGCTGTGACATTTAAAAATATTTCACGTCTGACTGGGAAAATATTTTTCAATGCAAAACACTCTGGGCTTCTTATTTTTACTAATGAGACTGTATGGGTGACAGGAATTGCTTTTGTGACAAGTCCAGGGTTGACTTGTTCTAATCTACTTTCTTTTTTATTTCCTGATCCTACTCTGTCCACACACACTGCCCTGGATAATTCACCAGACAGCTTGCAGTTAGACTTTGGGCTCTATACGGTGTGGGTACCACAAGTTCCATAGGAGTGAAATACTCCTCTCCTCCTGTACATCATTTTACATGACTTACCATCCATCTGGAACATCCAACCTTATTGCCACTCTGCTCATCCTTGTCCTCCTCGAAAACTCCTACCCTGGTTTCAAATCCAAGTTCAAACAACTAACCATCTCTCCATGGTTTATCAAACTAGAAAAGGTATTTCAAGAAAACTTTTTGAATGAATAGGAGAGAACTAGCAGAATTACCAAGAGTAGTGACAGACCTACATTGGGAGAAGGGAAAGAGGAAGGAATGTTTGTGATGGGGGTGACACAAGAAAGCTAACCCACCACCTATACAGTAGGAGGTCAAAAACAATGTCTAAAGTTGATAAATAAGGGGGAGAGGGTATAGCTCAGTGGTAGAGCACATGCTTAGTATGCACGAGGTCCTGGGTTCAATCCCCTGTACCTCCGTTAAAAAAATAAATGCACCTAATTACCTCCCTACAAAAAAAAATTTTTTTAGTAAAGTTGATAAATAAAAAAATAATAGAATGAGAATATTGTCTTAAAATATGGAGAGTACCACCAAGAGACTTAAAGATGATACTGGTTAAAACTGGAGACAAAAATGGGAGAGATTCAACAGATGATTATAGCTTTTTATTATAGGTTATTCTAATATTTTATACTTTTAAAAATCCATATTCATATGTTGTTCTGATATGATAAATTAAATTAAATCACTTCTCTCATGTCCCTGGGTAGTCATTCCTGGGTGTCTCTGGGATCCCCCAGAAACTACAACACATTGTTTATCGTTATGTTTTTATATTTAACTGTTTTATCAAACTGTGAGTGCCTCCTTGGCAGGAGGCAACTATATCTTAGTTATCTCAGTGGCCCTAATGGGCCCTGAATATGATGAGTATACAGGAAAAGGTTGTTGAATGAATTCCAGGGACCTGGGGTTATGAAAAGGAAGTAAAGCTGACATGAAGCTTTCATTTAGAAGTTCATTAAATCGTCATACTAGTGACTATGTACTAACAAACTGACAATAGTGCTCTGATGAGTAAGAACAGAACATAGTTCCAGGAAAAGTTGAAACAAAGGACCTGAGTTAGGCTAGTGGGAACGATAGGGGTGTTCAGGGAGGTCACAGAGGTCTTAAAGAAATGATGTCTGTGCTGGAAACTGGTGTTAATGGGTCAAAATGAGTCACATGTAGTCACTTATAAGAAGGGAACAAAGGCATGGTCATTAGTTCGGGCTTAACATTCTGCTCTTATTGCAACTTAACGTCTTGGGACAGAAAAAAAGGAGCTTTCAGCCAGATGTTTTCTGAGTTCCAGCCAGAGAGAGATTCAGGAGCCAAAAATGTTGGAAGAGGAAGGGGCTGCCACAAAAAATGGTATGAAACACATCATGAATCCCATTCAAAGAAAGGAGTAGGGGAACGGTGTTTCCTGAATAAGTTATTTATCCCGTTGAAAGAAAGAAAGAAAAAGTTTTAATGTCCTTTTTCCCGCCAGCTTCTGTCCTAATTAATTTGGTCTCCTTGGTACTAAAATATTTAGTTTTCTACATTTTTTAACCTCTCATTCTTCTCTTCCTTTTCTCTCATAAATTTGCACCATAAAAACAGCTCTTTTTTAGATCAGGAGTGACCTCAAATTTGCCAAATCCTGGGATTGGTCTTATACCCAAACTCTCAGTAGTATTTCACATCATCATTCATTCTCTCTCCCCCAGGCATCCCAGACATCTTTTCTTCACTTGACTTTCCTGGAGTTTCTCCTATCTCACTGGTTCTCCCTCTCAGTTTATTTTGTAGATGCTCATCTTTCCTTGATCTCATCTCAGTCCTTGGACCTCTTCCCTGTTTACACACACTGCCCTGGGTTTCATTCACTCTAATAACTGTTCCTAATGACTCCCAGTTTTGTGTCTCCAGCCCAGAATTTACTCCTAACCTTCAGACTTATAAATCAGACTGCTTAATCAGTATGTTTTCTGAGATGTCCAAAAGACACCCCAAACTTCCTTGTCCAAAGCTAAACTCTTGACATTTCCAAATCCTGCTCCAACCACAGCCTTTCCCATCTCATGTGACAGCAACTCCACTCTTCCAGTTCCAAAGGTCAAAAATCTTGAAGTCATCCTTTCTATTTATCTCCCTATAATATCTGCCAAGAAATCCTATTTGCTTTACCTTCTGTATATATCCAGAATCTGGGTACCATTCTAGAATAAACAGCCATCATCTCTTTGATAAATTTCTGTATCAATTACTTTGATAAATTACTGTATTAGATTCCTAATAGTTCTCCTTGCTTACATCATTGAACTCTAGAGACGATTCTGATCATAGAGCACAGTATTAACACCCTAAAATATAATTAAAGGAAGAAATAACAACCATCTTACACAAATTCTTTCAGAAAATAGAAGTGAACACTTCCCAATGCATTACACAGAGCCAGAATTACTGTGATAAAACCTGACAAAGACACTATATTAACACAATTACAGACCAATATTCTTTATGAACGTAAGCAGAAAAATCCATAACAAAATATTAACAAATAAGTTAAATCCAACTATATATTAAAAAGATAATGTATCATAAATAAGTAGGGTTTATTCTAGAAACACAAGGTTGTTTTAACATTTTTAAATTAATTAATATAATTCACCATATTAATAGAATAAAGGAGAAAACAAATCATTTAATAGATAAAGAAAAATAATTTGGTAAATCCAACAGTCATTTAGGATTAAGGAAAAAAAAAATTCATGAAGCTATGAAGAGATGGCAACTTCCTCAACCTAACAAATGGAATCTATGAAAAACCTACATATCCAACATCATATTTAATTTTAAAACCCTGTGTGCTTTCCTCCTGAGTTAAGGAGCAAGAAAAGGATAAACTGCTTCTATCCAACAATGTGCTGGAGCCAGTGTAATAAGGCAAGAAAAATATATGAGGCATCCATATTGGGAAGAAAAACAGTAAAACTATCTCATTTGTCAAAAGGTGAATACTCTAAGGAATTTACAAAACAATAACCAGAAACAAAAATTAAATTTAGCAAGTTCACAAGATCAAAGTTAATATATAAAAATCAAATATATTTTCGAGTACCAGCAGAAATAGACAATAAAATTAAAACAATTCCACTTAAAGTGATGCAAAAAACTTAAAATACTCAGAAATAAATTTAGCAAAACACATGCAAGACTCTTTCTGACAACCGTAAAACATTGCTAAAAGAAATTAAAAACAATCTAAATAAATGAAGAGATATGCCATGTTCATAGCTGCAAAGGCTCAGGATTGCTAAACTTTCAGTTCTCCCCAAATATATCTACAGAGTTAACAGAATCCCAGTCAAAATCCCCAGTAGCCATTTAGTATGAAGGGTCGAGCTGATTCTAAAATTTATCTGGAAAAATAAAGGATCCAGTTTTGTTTAAATAAAAAAATCAAACTCGTAGGACTTGAACTACCTGATTTCAAAACTTACTATAAAGTTGTGATAAGCAAGGCAGTGTGGTGTCGGCAAAATAAAAAGACATGTAGGTCAATGGAACTGGATAGAAAGCCCAGAAATAGACCTGCGCACGTATAATTCATGGTACCAATTTTTGACAAAGGTACCAATGAAATTCAATTGGAAAATGACTGTCTTTTTTTTAATTGGAGTATAGTCAATTACAATGTGTGGTAATTTCCGGTGTCTAGATAGTGATTCAGATATACATACACATACGTATTCCTTTTCATATTCTTTTTCATTATAGGCTATTGCAGGATATTGAACATAGTTCTCTGTGCCGTGCAGTAGGGCCTTGTTGTTTATCTACTTTATATATGGTTACTCCACCCCATTGGGCTTCTGATTTTCTTTTTAAGAAATGATTATGGGGGAGGGGGACGGTATAGCTCAAGTGGTAGAGTGCATGCTTAGCGTGCATGAAGTCCTAGATTCAATCCCCAGTACTTCCATTTAAAACCATTATTAAATAAATAAACCTAGTTACCTCCCCCCACCCCACACCCCCCCCAAAAAATGGTGATGGACCAACTGGGTATCTGTATGGAGGACAATGAACATTGATCCTTAACTAATACCGTACAGAAAAATAACTTACGATGGATCATGAACCAAAATGTGAAAGATAAAACTATAAAATGTGTAGAACAAAACAAGAAAAAAGATCTCTGTGATCTTCAATTAGATCCAGAGCACAGAGAACTGGAAATCTGATCTCTGGCAGCAATCCTATGAAGGTACTGCTCATGTCACAATCACCTGACAAAAGCACTTTCTAATTGGGGTTCTCAGGAAGCTGAGGGAGCAGGTAGGGCTGAGGTGTACAGCAGGGATGGTCAGAGGGCTTGGAAGAAAACATAAGCCCCACCCGAAGGCCCTGAGAGTAGAACTAAGGCTCCTTGGGGTTAGGCTTGGCTGTAGAGTTCATGTTCTCTTTACAAGTATCCATTCAGTTCAATTCAACAAATATTTAATGATGCCAGCACGGTGCTGGGACCCTGCCAAACAGCGGTGAGCAAGCATCGGAACCACCCAGAGGGCTGGTTAAAACACAGATTGCCAGGCCCCGCTCCAGACTTCCAGCTAAGGGAGCTCTTGGTGGGCCCAGGGATTTGCGACTCTAATACGTTCCTCCATGATGCTGAGTGTGCTGCTCCCAGTCTGGAAGCATCACCTTCAGAACCACTGCTTTAAGCTAAGGATTCAGAGCACAGGGTTTCTTACTTGTGAATAAACCCAACAAAAGAAATGCAAAAAACCCCCAACAACAACAAAGAGTACATGATCTCTCATTAGATCAGTGGTATACTGGCCAGCATTCACTAGTTTGCAAGAGCCGATTGGTAGCTTGAAATCATTATGATGGAAATATTTACACCAGAGAAATGGACAAACTCTACAAACGAGCTCATGGCTTTTAGTTCCTTGTTGGTATTTACCAACATGCTACAGAATCAGACACGCCTATCCTTGTTCAAATTCTAGTTTTCCTCTCTCTGTTAATATGTGGAACCCTTTAGCAAGTCACTTGACCTCACTAGGCCTCAGTTTCCCCATCTGCAAACAGGCTTGCCTACCTCCACAGGACTGTTGTGAAGATTAATTGGTAAGAACGTTAAGCATTTAGCACCAGGCACATTTTTCAGTCCCCGTGATGGGGCTATTATTTGATTATTAGTGGGAGCAGTCTGAAATGTAAATGATAGAGATACAGTCCGATACATGCCCTCGTAGAAGGAAGTGCAGAGTGTTGTCAGGGTACAAAAGAAGGCCCTAACTTCTAAATGGGAAGGGGATGGTCAGGGACATCACCCTTTATCCATTTCTTTGGGACCCAGCAGGGTGGATGTATCGGGGAGGTGGGAGGGAGGGACCAAAGAGCCTACACGCCCATGGAGGAACCTTCTGAGATTAGGCAGTGGGACCTGATTCCCACACAGTGAAATCCAGGTTCTGCGCATCATTAAATATATGTCAGATTCACTTTGTCATCTTTGATCGCATCGACAGCCCTGTTCCCGTTAGCTGGTTGGTCTGGCATTATAGCTGTCTGCTCATGACTTTAATAATGACAACGAGTGGGGATTGTACAATGCTTTCTAATGGGCACAGCATTTCCGCCTCCTTATCTTATCTCATTTTCACAAACAACGTGGTAAGAAATACAGGTTGTATTTGCTCATGCACCTGTTTATTCGGAGACTATTCACCAGGTGCCCACACTGTGCCAGGCACTAAGCCAACACCTTTCAGATGCTGAACTGATCACGACAGACATGGTCCTCACACTCATGGAAAGTATAGATTCAACCCACTCTCTATTCATTTCCTTGTTGAATTACTCTCGGAGAATAAAATGTGAGCCCATAATCAGGAAACTCATATAGTCTAAGAAAGTGACATTCACCCTGATACCTAAAAGGATAAAGGGGAATTAGCTAGTGATGCTGAGCGTGAGATAACGAGATAAGGAGGAAGGCTCCGTGCTCAGGGAGAACTTTATACCAGGGGAGCAGCAGACCTGTCCATGATGTACAAGGAGACCAGTGCGGCCGGAGGTCAGGAAAGAAAACGGAAACGCAAGACGGATGGCTGGGAGAAACGCGGCAGGGTGATTACACAGGGCCTCACAAGCCGGGCTAAGGGCTGGGGTCTTTATCCTAAGAGGATGAAGGATTCTAAGCAAGGGAATGCCATGATCAGATTTGCATTTTTATTGTTATTTTTTTTTTTTTTCGGTGGGGAAGGTAATTAGGTTGTACTTATTTATTTATTCTTAGAGGAGGTAGTGGGGACTGAACCCAGGACCTCGTGCATGCTAAGCACGCGCTCTACCACTTGAGCTGTAGCCTCCCCCAGATCTGCATTTTTAAATGTTCTCTGTAGAGAACGGGAGTGTCCGAGACAAAGATCGGAGGGAGAGTCTGCAAGATTTGTTGATTCTTTGGATGTAGCTGGTGAGAGAGAGTAAGGTCAAAGTGAAGGAGTAGAAAGCTAACCAGGTGGCTGCTGAGTGGTTCAGGCTGTACTTCTAGCTAAACTGATCTTATGAGTAACACACTCCCCTCCTTGTGCATTATTTTCTTAGAGAATATTTCTCTAAGAAATATTGCAATATTTCTTAGAGTCCCTTTTACCCTAGAGGACTTGAAAGAAGGTCATGGACTGAATCTGAAGAAAATGGGCAGACCCTCCCCAAGTCCTTCATAACAACAGCAAGTTCTTATCAAGATGAAAGGAATGTCGCCCCTGCTCACGTCCTGATGGTTATCAACTTTTCTGTTCCATCCAGTTTTTCTTTAAAACCTCAAGACCCCAACCCCAAGAGGGGCTCTCAGTCTTCAAGGCATAAGCCACTTGTGACTCCCTTTGCCTGGCAAAACAATAAAGCTGTTCCTTTCTATCCTCCCCAAACTCTGCCTCCGACTCTCAACTGGGCCACTGGGGTACAGAGACCAATTTTTTTGGCAACAAACGATGAGTCCAAGTTTTTAGACACGACTACCCGGGTGGGTGGGACGCTCTGTAGTGAGACTCAGAACACTGCGGGAGAGGGGTTTGGGAAATTGGAGGTGCTGCGGGGGTACTGAGACCCTGTGAGATGTCCAGGTGGTGACCTCGAGCGGTCAGTTAGATAGATGGGAATGAACCTCAGAAGAAAGACCTGGGCTGGAGTGATCATCTTCCAGAATTATTGGCAAATAGATGACAAAGGGGCCGATCTGAAGGCGCCCACTTTGGGGCCGGGAGGCCATGAGAAGAAACAGGGTCTGGGGTCCTGCCCTAAGAAATTACAATGAAAGAACAGGACAAGGGGAGTCAGAGAAGAAAGAGAAACAGGTTGTGGTGAGAAATAAGCCAAAGAAAGAAAATTTTTCTAGAAAGAGAAAGTAGTCCACTTAAGTTAAGCTGTAAACAGTAAGTAAAACCAGGAATGGAGAGACCTCCTTGGACCTAGCCGAAGGGAGCAATTAGTGACCTCGGGAAGGAGACTTCTAGGGGCTTGCTGGAGGCAGGAGCCAGACTGGAGGAGGTGGGTTGCAACCGAAGGTGACGTGGAGTCCGTGAATTTACCGAGATCTTCCTTTGAGGTGTTTGCTGTGTAGTGGAAGCAAGAGAAAGCCAACAGCTAGAGTGAGACGTGGGTGACATTTTTGTGTCACGTTTCCATTTTGTGCCAGCTGGGATGACTTTCTGCCTCAAGTAACAATGGGAAATCGATCACTCAGCAAATTGATTTTTTTTAAAAAACAGTTTGATTTTAGGTGAATTTTAGTAAATTGATCTAACGCCAAATTCAGAATAAAAATTAGTGAGTACTTTCACCCTGTTGGGTGGGTACTCTGAGCAATTTCATTCACGCCTCACAAATCACTCGGGAATAAGGTGGTGTTAGTCTCAACCTACCAGCCAGGAGGCTGAGGCACAGGAAGGGTCTGTAACTTGTCCAAGATCAAACAGCTAGCCAGGGATGGAGCCTGGATTCAAGCTGGACCACCCCACCCCGGCACCAAGCCCAGGGCTCTCCACAGCCACACCTTGGCTCTGTTCCAGTGCAGGGGAGGAGTCTGAGATGTCACATCAGAAAGTGTCATCCTGAACAGTAAACTGTGAGGAACAACTTTAGATCCCAGAGTGAGCATCTGATCTCAGGAAAGCATGATTGTAAGGTTTCTCAGATAACTGGGAAAGGTGCACTTATACTGGGGAGGTCTTCCTTCTTCTTTTTGCCTTTACTTCAAATGTACTATCTCATCTCTCAGATTTCAGTGTAATTGTCACTTTCTCGGAGGGCAGCCCCTGACCTCACTAAGTGGGGATTTCCCTTGATAGGGGTGGAATCTTATAGCTCCAGGTTTCACTCTTTTCAGTGCTTACTGTTTTCATGTGATACTGGTATGAGTCACATCTATGTTCTCCCCAACCAGGAGAAGATCAGATAGATGAAGTCAGGAACTGGGGAGCCTTCCTTTGTTTTTTAATTTTTAATTTTTAGTTTTTACTGACATACAGTCAGTTTCAATGTGTCAGTTTCTGGGGTACAGCACAGTGTCCCAGTCATGCATATACATACATATATTCATTGTCACATTCCTGGGGAGCCTTCCATCGCCCTCCCACATAAAACATCGTAGTGCTCAATGAAGTCTTGTTGTATTCACAGGTTGTAGGAGCATCTCACCAGGGTCACGGGGAAGAGGCTGTAGCCCCATCACAACCTCTCCCCTCGTCCTGAATACCCTCAAATGCTGGGATCTGCAGGATGTGAGCTCCCTGGGAAGCAGACAGTTACAGGAATGGAGAGGAGGAGGGTGGCTCAGGCACTCAGGTCCTGAGAGCTATCTTAGTGAATCAAAGAGGCCAAAGGGCTAAGCTATGCTTTAAATCTCTTGCTGGGGATCCCTGGCTGATGAAATTGCCTTTGGATCAAAGGGACATTGAACTGGAATAATCAGATGTTTCTGCTGTGCTTTTTAAATGGAAAGATCTTTGGTATATTTGGCAGGCTATGTACAGATTGAAACAGAGCAGGGCCCTGTGGGGTACTCTCTGGTACAAAGCCTTTCCATGTCCCTGTTTCTTGTTTGTAGGAAATAGGCTTCATTCAGCCTCCTTGACCTCCCCTGAGTTCCAAAGGGCAGATTCAAACAGTTGCTAATCAGGGAAGGGAGGGGATGCAGAGACCAGAGAGGACCAGTCAAGAAACAATAGTGCCGCCTTGGGGCAGGTCCTGGTTCCTCCTCAGGGGATATCCGTAACTAATCTTTGAGTTCTTCTGCAGGAACTAAGGCCCCCACCCAGGTGGAGGATGGCAACTTCAGGCTGAGCACAAGATTCATGGAACGCAGCCCTTTTTTCTCACCACCGGCCAATCAGAAGAAAGTCACACATTCTGCTGCCCTCCCCCAGATTTTTCCTACAAATATTTTCCCCGAAACCATCAGGGAGTTCAAGCTTTTCAAGTGTGATCTGTCTGTCCATCCTCCTTGCTTGGCCCGGCAATAAACCTTTCTCTGCTCCAAACTTCAACGTTTCAGTTTGTTTGGCCTCACTGTGTGTCCAGCATACGAACTTTTTGTTTCGTAAAAAGATGTCAAACCAAGTTTGCTTGTCCGAGCCCCTCCCTCTGCCTCTCTCTCCATCTATGCACCCTGATCCATCCCTTCCTCTCCAGTCCCATTGCCTTAGTTCAAGATCTCGTGATTTCTCACGTTGGCTTCCCTCTCAACCTACCATTGGTGTCATCTACCATCCATTCACTCAGCAGAGGTGCTCTCTGTAAAACAGCAATCTGATCATGTCATCCCTTTTATAAAGCCTGGCAGTGGCTCTCCACTGCCCTTAGGATAGAATGCAAACTCTCTAGATGGGCAAGAAAATACCCCCACAATCCACTCCCATCAGGTCCCTCCCACTCCATCTCCTGCCATTTCTCTGAAGGAGAACTTTTGCTTTAGCACGAAGTACCTGGCATCTCCTGATTGTGTACCCCGTGAATATTCAAGTTACCATGCCTCTGAAGGGGCCATTTCCTCCACCGAGAAAGCCAGGTCCTTGTGGCCAAGTCCTGCTGACTTTTCAAGACTCAAATCAGACGTTCAGCCCCTTTGTCAAACCATCCTGCAAATCCTAGGATAATTGTATTCAGCTGATATGCAGATAATAATCCATTGTCTGTATCTGCCTGAACCTTACGCAAGGACCACAGGGCTCTTAACATTTTCCGTTGTATTTCTCTGCATGTCTGCCTCCTCTGCTGGACTATGGGAAATTTAGGGATGTTCAAGGCAACCCAGAGGTTGAGAATTCAGGCTATGGTGTTGTAACTTTCTAAGTTTAATCCTAGCTGTGTCACAGTATGACCCTGGGGGACTTATTAAACTCCTTGCTCTTGAGATATTTTTAATCTGTAAAGTGGGCACAATAGCAACCAATTTGTGTTCTTCTTATGACGTGGATTGAATATAGAATTAGCTTAGCTTAGCACGTTATTGCTTGGTTTTGCATGTAGCACATAGTAAGTGGACAGAGATGATCACACGAAAACCCATTCATCTTCTCATCCCTTCAACACAGTGCTTGGAAGAGAGGAGGCATCAAATACTGTGGAATGAACGAGTACGCGTTCATAGGGAGGTGTGGGGATGAGGACACACGCTCCTTTCTTCCATCGGTACTCACAGGCTGGACTTTGACCATCCGGCTCTGTGTTCTTCCAAGCACAGAGGCTGGAAGGAGATTTGACATTTTCCTAGTCAGCCATTGCTGAACCCTCTCTGTGTTCCAGGTTGCTGCGCTTTTACATGGGAGCCGGATGGGCGCGTCCCCATTTTCAAATGAGAAAACTGAGACGCCATGAAGGTTAAATCAGTAAGTAGCCCTGAAAGGACCTGAACACAGATCTGCCTGATTCCAGACTCCAACCTCCAGCCTCTGTAGTCAGCAGCAGCAACGTTATACCCAACTGGAAAGCTTGGAAAGCTTGCTCAGGTTTCCCAGGCGGCCCTGGCATTTCTTTGCAGAAAAAGATTCAGAGGATGGTCCATTATGCCGATGCTGTTGCCTTGAAACATAAATAGTCACTCACTGTGGAACTGTTTGTTATGAGAAATGTACGGGCTAGAGAGAACTGAGACATAAAATCATTATTTCATGCAGCAAGACATTGCCAAAGGGATAGAATTACTTACTATATTAATTCTGTCCTTCAGCCCCCAGCTCATCTCTCTGCATAATAACTTAGTCACGGAGTGTATTGTTGGCAACATTTGGGGACATTTCCTCTATGATATTTGCAGAAATTGAATAATCTAAGACTTCCCGTTCTGTTCCCTTTTGCTCTACCTCCCCTCTCTTCGGTTGGTCCTTCAGTTCTCCTCCCACTGCCCTCACTCTATGTCACCCTATTTGCCAATCCCTGTTTCTTTCCACCAATCTCCCTTCCTTCTATTACTTACTCATACACCCTTTTTATTCCCCTTTCTCTTCTTTCAAACCCCTCTGTCAACCCTCCCTTTCTTCTTTCTCACTTTGCCATCTGCCAAATGCCATCTTCTACAACAGAGAAGAGGAGCTCCCAGTGGCCATTCCACATGGGTCTTAAAAATGGTACCCCAGGAAGAGTGCTCAGAGTCCACCATTTTGAATCACCATGTAGAACCATCCTAGAGAATCACCCTCTAGAGTCAACCCGTAGAACCATCGTGTAGCGCCATCAGAGAGAACTTTCCTATGAAACTATCACATAGAACCATCACATAGCATCTCAGAGGTAGAATGACAAGGATTAAGATAGAGGAGAGGCCAACACCATTTGTTTACCACCGGGTTTATGTATCTATGAATCATTCTTAATCCAAATCTACTTAAGGGCAGAACATGATAGTCACTTCTGCTTGAGTCGGAAATCTGATAGCTTTCATTTGATGTAGTTGGATGGACCTGATAGAGAATGTGAAGTCAGAGCCAAAAAAAGAGTTAAAGCCACAACATTGCAACTTGGATTATGTCTGCTAACCTGTTGCCTCACTTCAAAAGATTTATGGGCTAATTGTACCAGGTGCATAGATAGTTGTCATGTGGAAGAGGAATTTTCCTCGTGGTCTAGTATGGACAAGATCATCTGAGGCTGTTCTACAATGTCTTTTAATTTAACACCAACTCTTTCCGCCGCAAGTTGAACACCTGGTGTGCTGTGCACTGCTCTGGGAGCTTTAAATTTGCCACCTCATTTAACCCTCACAGCACCCGTGGGAGGCAGGGTGAGCAGGTCCAGTTTAGAGATGAGCAGAGGAAGTTTTAGAGAGGTGAAGTCATTTCCCCAATATTACAATGCTCTGGAATATAAATAGTAGTTATAACTGTTGCAAGAAGGACACAAAACATTCAAGATCAATAAAAAATTGCTACAAGTATTTACTGAGTGTTCATAAAAGTAGACTGAAAAAAACAGAGACTTACTATGTTTTCGTTTGGAAGAATAATATTTTAAAAACATTAACTCTTCTACCTTATGAGTGTAAGCAATTTCAATCAAACTCCTAATAAATTTTACTTCTTAACAAAGTGATTCTTAAGTTTTAAAAATAAACCTCCTGGAGCAGCGGGAAAAAAAATTTAATAAGCAGAGAGAAAAATGTATGTTAGTATAAACTAATAAATTAGTTTACTAATACGATAATGTAATGATATGCTAATAAGTACTATGTATATAAAATGGGATATTAATAAAATCAATATACTTGTTTAAAACACTAATAAGAACTCATTAAATGGATAGTTTGATCAAAGAAAAAGCAGAGATAGCCCAGAAAAAGATCAACATATATAAAAATGCACAGTATGATAAATATTGTATTTCAGCAGGAGAAGGAAGAATCATTCTATATATGGTCAACCCACTACTCATTTATAAAAATGATTATAGGAATAAGAAGAAGAAAAAGAAGAAAAAAGAGAAGTGGAAAGGAGTCATTGAATGGTTACCGGAATATATAAAACAAAATGAGTAAGTGGGTTAAAGCATTGTAGTGTTATAAGAAATGGAAGAAAAGAAGGAAGGAAGGGAAACTAAGAACCATGAAAGACACTCCAGGTAACCAAACCTGATATAGATGGGGAGACTTTTTTAGCATAACTCAAAAGAACAAAAAAAAAATGAACGAATATATTGATAAATTTGATTACCTTAAATATTTTTAAATAAAATATTTCTATCAAAAACATCATAAACAAAACTGAAAGGCCAATTACAAACTATTAAAAAAAAGTTTTTGTTAACTGTGTAACAGAAATAAGATATTTAAGTTTTTAAATGTTAATGTTTATTCCATTGCTATTTATATAACAGAAATTGAATATTTTAAATATCCAGAGCTTTTATAAATCAATAAAAAAAAAAAAAGATATATGCCTTGAGAGGAAAGTGGGCAAAGGATGTGAACTAGTTGTTTCCAGAAAAAAAAAAAATCCAAATACTCAATAAATATAGGAAATGTGTTGGATCCCTAGCAGTTAAATAAAAAGTAAAAGAAATGACTGTGAGGTACGTTTCACCCCATTACCTTGGAAGTGAAGAAAAGAACCATTGCAGATGAGCGTGTGGGGTAAAAGCCGTGTTCACACAATAACGGAAGTGGGCAAGGGGCTACAATGCTGTTACGTTTTTTGTTGTTGAAGACGTTATGCATCTGTGTATCAAAAGCCTGATGAGACATGCACAACACCTGACCTAGCAATAAACATACGTGTAATCCAACCCAGTGATTCTCCTTCTAGCAAACGTATTCCAAATAAGCCATCAGAGAGGTACTCTGACAGGTATTGGGAGGAAGACATCTCCAGCTAAAGACAGAGATGTGTGTATCAACCTGTGGCAAGCAGCTTCTGACACGGCTTTCAATTACTCTGTCTTCTGGTGTCTAGCCCCTTGTGTTAACCCACTAGTCGTGGCTGCACTTGAGGACTTGCTTCTGTAACAAATGGAATATGGCAAAATGATGGACTGTCTCTTCTGTGATTAGGTTCCAGAGATTGACTTCTGGCTGGCTGGCACCCTTGTGTTTCCCTCTACCTCATGTTGAAGTCCGTACTCCTGTAATCCTCAGAACGTGATTGTATGGGAGGTAGGGCCTTCAAAGAGGTGATTAAGTTCACAGCATCCAATGTGATGGTGTCCTTACAGGAAAAGAAGACTCGAGGGAGGCAGGCACACTGAGAAACCACCATGTGAAGAGGCAGCAAAAGGGTGGCCAGTGCAGAGAGGCCCCCGAGGAAACCAAACCTCCTTGTTGAAGCCACCCCGTCTCTGATTTTCTTGTTAGGACAGCCTGTTGGCCTGCTAGGGCTACCATGACAAGACACCAGAGACCGTCCCTGCTCTGCGTATCTGTGTCCTAATCTCATCTTCTTATAAGAAGACCACCAGCCATATTGGATTAGGACCCACTCTTATGACCTCATTTATCTTTTTATTTTTCTTTTATAAAGTTTCTAATGTCATTTCCATATATACATGCAAAATTTATGGTTGTTATTAACATGACTCTACCATTAAATTTCCCAAAACAATGGACTGACCTTACCAGTGAACAGGGTCCTACTAGGCACTTCTCTGATGTCCACCGAGAAAAGACCTCATGTATCTTAATCACCTCTTTAAAGACCCTCCTGTCTAAATGCAGTCACATTCTGAGGTCCGGAGGGTTAGGACTCCTACATAAGAACTTGGAGGGGAACACAGCCCGCAACAAGAGACCTTAAGAAAGATAAGGAAGGAGAGACAGGCATGGGCTTCTCTGGCTCATGTACTTTTGGCTAAACCCCATACCAGGGGCTTCCAATCTTTAAAGCGCTGGGAGGTCGACCAGATGGTCTCCCTTTTAAAGGCAGAAGAAGTGAGGCCAGGTGAGCAGACACCCAGTCATCCTCCCAGGTGGGAAAGGAAGGGAGAGCCTGCGGGATATGAATTCCTTCACAATGGAGCCCAGGGCCACCTCACCAGCCTCTTTTCTAGCCATTCACAGCTCCCAACCAGAACCCATTTTGCAGAATTGGCCAATCAAAACTGAGATACTAAGAGGACCATGCTCTTAGGCTTGTGGCTGCATGAGATCCCTCCCCCGCCCCTTACCTTTCCCCCCGCCGAGCCCCCAGCAAAGTACTCAGACCTGCAAATGCGCTAAGCAGTAATGGCTCCTCTCATCATGATGATTATTTTGAAAACTCTAAGTGCAAGATAGAGGGGCTATCACACTGGTGATTTTACCATCAACTTCTAGGGACCTCAGCCAATGCCAGGAAACTGGAGAGGGGATGTTTTCACACACATTAGCAGCCCTGGAAAGGAAACATCATCATTATCTTCCAGGTAGAGATGTGTGGTCTTGCTCTCCCTAAAGAGGCCCAGATGAACCTACAGAAGCCCAAGGTTTGTCAGCTCACCGGAACGGGCTCATCCTAATAAACCAGCCTCGGCCGCCTCCCCTGCCCCCTGACGCATCACTGTACTGCTGCGCTGGTCATCCCCATTCTTGGAGCTGGTAGATCACATTAAGTCTCTTTTCATCCTAAGGACACAGGTCCTCACCCTCTGTCCCACCTAGAATCCTCCTTCCAATTCTCACTGGTCAAAGCTTCTAGGTCTTGAAAGGTCAGCCCCGCAGCTCCAGGGATCTGCTCCATTCCCCTGAGGAATCTTCCATATTGAGGGGAAGAGGAGAAATAGCTACTGGCTATTAGGGCCAAAAATGGACCTTTCATACCCCATGTTCTTTCTTGCTCCTAACTAGGCTATGAGAAGGCAGGCCATTGGCGCAGACATTATGGACGACTGAGGTCACAGAAATGTTCAGCAACTTGCCAAGGTCACCCAGTCACTAAGGGACAAACCCAAGCCAGACTAACTTTATCCTTCCAGAGTATGTGAGTTTTTTCTGTATTTGATTCTTAAACCTCCAACCAATTTTACCAATAAGGAAACTGAGAGTGCTTTGGTGACGTGCTAAGGTCAATTAGCTCCCAAGATGGAGCTGGGATCAGAAATGAGTTCGTTTTCTTCTTCTTTTTTTTTTTTTTTTTTTAAATGGAGGTACTGGGGATTGAACCCAGGGCCTCGTGCATGCTAAGCATGCCCTCTACCACTGAGCTATTCCCACCCAAATCAGAAACTAGTTCTCCTAAGTCAAATGTCCAATCAATGGTCACTCATGTATTCAACATATATAAATTAAGCTAAAACACAGAAGGAACCCAAGGGTCCATTGATAGATGAATGGGCGAGCAAAATGGGGTTGATATATACAATAGAATATGACCCAGCCTTAAAAAGAAAGGACATTGTGAGATATGCTGCAACATGGATGAATCCTGATGACTTTATGCTAAGTGAAATAAGCCAGATCCTGTACGGTTCCACTTGTATGAGGCACTTAAGGGTAGTCAGACTCCTAGAGACAGAAAGTGGAACGGTGGTTGCCAGGGGCTAGGGGAGGTGGGCAAAGGGGAGTTACCGCTTAACAGGCCCAAAGTTTCAGTTTTGTAAGGTGAAAAGGGCTATGGAGACAGACGGCGGTGATGGTTGCATGACATTATGAACACACTTAATACCGCCGAGCTGCTCTCTTTCAAATGGCTCAATTTAGATGGCAAATTTTACGTGTATTCACCGCGATAAAAAATACCAGGAAAAAAAAACAGATTGAGCACCTACTATGCACCATAATAGGTAGTAAACGTTAATAGATAACATGAAAGTAGGGGAAATGGTGGCAATTTGAAATGAGTAAGAAGATGGCCTTTGAGCGAAGACTTAACAGAGGAAGAGGAAGGAGGCTGTGGCTCCCCAGGAGAAGAGCATCGCAGGCAGAGGGAAGACAGAGCATGCACATGGCGGCAGAGCACACTTGCAGCATATCAAGGAGGTGAGCACGAGTAAGAGGAAGGCAGCAGGAGGAGATGATGACTGAGTCATGGAGACGATTGGAAGGACTTGGCTTCCTAATACAAGAAATATAGGAAAGCCCATAGTCACAGACTCAATTGCCCCCATGGGCCAGGCTGATGATGGCACCCCAGTACGGCTCAGGTGGTGATACAGGAAAAAATGGGGCACAAGGGGATGGCCCTGTCTTAGGTCTCAGCTGATTCCCTGGGACGTGCCCTGTCCTTGGCTTCGCGCAGGAAAGGATTCAAGAGCGAGCCACAACTGAGGGAAGATAGATTTATTCATAGAGATACACAACCCATAGACAGAGTGCATATCGTCTCAAAAGACAAGAGAAAGGCTTAGGGTCCTGGGAGATGCACATTCCACAGACAGACTGCAGGCCGTCTTACTCAGAAGGGAGAGTGGTGGCTTCAGAGCATGGGGTCTGCTAGGAAAAGAGAGATCAGCCAGGAAGTGCGGGGGCTGTTAGTTTTTATGGGCTCGGTAACCTCACATGCTAACAAGTGGGAGGATTATTCCAACTACTCTGGGGAAGGGGCTGGGATTCCCAGGAGCTAGGCCACCACCCACTTTTTGACCTTTTGTGCTCAGCCTGGGAACTGTCATGGTGCCTGTGGGAGTGCCATTAAGCAGCTATTGTATTTCAATGAGCCTATATGGAATCTCAAGTTCTGCTGGGGGTTGAATCTTGCACCATCTTGGTGCTAATTGCTGTGTCATTCTTTCAATGGCTGTGTCCTGCCCCCTTCCCCCGTCTCACTGGGACTGTGGCAAACAGGTGTTCCTCATCGGACCGGACCAGCACCTACTCACTATCATTACAAGTGTCCCCAAAGTAGAAGGCAAGCCTGATGTTGCCTGATCTACTGCTTTTCAAAAGAAGCCAGAAATCTGGCTTTTTACATGAAGTCTCCAGATTTTTTTTAATATTAGCAATGAATTCCATTTTGTCAAAGCACCATGTCTCCCCCCAAGAAACTTCTGATTATAGAACTGTAACAAATCGACCCAGTTTGAGGCCTCTGCATTATGCCGGGTTGCCATGTGATCCTAACATCGCCAGGCCTGTCTGATAGATTTCGAGGCATCAGGGAGAATCAGACCATTATAGTCATTACCTGTATTCAGACATGGGAGTTAACTTCGATCAGCGCAGTTACCTCTTTGTGTTGCAATGATCTGTGTATGTCTGTTTCCCTTATTAATTTGTGAGCTAGTCAAGGACAGAGACTGAGTTTTCCTTGGCTTTGAACCCCTGGAAGAAGTCTACAACACATAATAGGAGCACAATTATTTATTGAATAAAGCTATGATGGTGAATGTAAAAATAGCTTTCGTATGTGTTGAGGACAGAAGGGAAAGAAAAGACACAAAAGTAAAATGTAGATTGTGTTAGAGGTTGGTATTTAAGGAAGTTCGTATTTAAGGAAGTTATTTTCTTTTGTTTTCCAAACTCACCATTCTGTTATTATATTGATTTTATAATTGTTAATGGGAGAAAATGTTACAATAAAAAAAAAAATCAGTTAGTCTTTAAGGCCTCTCCTTTCAGAGCTGCTTGCCCTGAGATACAGACCCTTCTGGGGAGAATTCACTAAGACATCCCACTGTCTGGCTCCAAACTGTTGCTCCCACCCCTGCGCTCAGAACCAATACACCATCCTAGTTACATCTGGTGATTCACATGATCTCACTGTATTGTTAAGACCTGAAATCTTCTCTACACCAAAGCGCCAATCCAGCCCATCTCAGGCATTTCCCACCAAATTTCCAGGCTCTTTCTGGAAAAGGTTATGTTTAAGAAGTGGCAGGGATTCTGCGGTGGGGACCAATATGGAGAGAAGCAAGAGTCTGGGTGAAGGGACAAAATAGAGGACATGTTGTCCTCACACATCATGGTGGGTGGTCCAGGCACCATGTCTAAGAAGGGACATCCAAGACCTAATTGCCGAGCGGTGCGGGAATTCAATTCTGCACTCAAGGCAGGGCTTGACAGCCGCCAGGTGATAAACATCAGGGACCAGATGCATGGTGAGCAGCCATCCACTTCTTCCCGAGTCGTCCACTCCATGCACTCCATTTGGGGAAACTGACATGATTTGGGTATTTGTAAATGATGCCATAGTAGGCAAATGCCCTCTGCATGGCGGTCCACATGGGCTCTGATGTATGGACAAAACACTGGTGTGTTAGGCAGGGGACCCGACTGGTCCTAACCAGAAGCACCTATTACAGAATCTCTATCCTGTGGATTGAGCCAACAGAGTGGAAAGGAAACTGGAAACCAGCTTGCTATGATGGACTTTGGTACACTCACCTCAACCTTGCTCCAGGATCTGACTACAGATAGCCAAGTAAGAACTCAACCATCAGCTTAATTAAACGCCAGCTTCCTCCTTGACCACTTCCCCCACAGACGGCGGCCCTCTGGAGAGTATGGTTTGAACCTGGCCCTGGAGTAGAGGTTTCCAATTCTATTCCCCATGCTTTGGGGGTGAAATTGTTCTGTACAGAGGACTCAGAGCTGACCTATGACTAAATGGAAAGAAGCTGGGGGAACAGAGCCATCTCTTTCTCCAGTCTTTCTCTCTAAGCACAGGCAGGTGCAAGAGATCCAGGTCAGAGCTACAGGTGAGCAGTGACTAAACCTACAGGCGAGCAGTGACTAAACCTACAGGCAAATGTTGCCCAACGCATGTCGTGTTCTTATCAATTGTATCATATCAGCTACTCTAGTTGCCTTGGGGAAGAACAAGAAAGATGGAATCTCTCCTTACACCCTTTTTTGAAAGGTCAGAAGCATTAACAATAATTTCCTTTTCTATGGAAACCCACCAATGAGGAGAAACATACCTGCTGGGGGATTAGACAGTGGTCTCTGTGTTTTATAGGAGCGCTCCCATGGATTGAGCCCTTTCCAGTGCTCCAGGCAGCTTCCCAGATTTTCACGCCTTTAACCCTCCCAATATCTTATGAGGGAACTAAGATGCGATGAGCCACAGTGAGGCCAAATGATACAGCCAGTAAGTGGCAGAGTCAGACAAAGAACCCGACGGCATCACACCGGAGTCTGGACCCTGCACCTCTGCTCTGGAGCTGATGTTTGCAACCCTGCATCAGCCCTTTGTCCCAGTTTGAGGTAAGGAACGGGAGATTTGCCCCCGGTGCCAAAGAGAGCTGGGTCTAGAATAAAGCTCTGCCTGAATCCAGAGCATGTTCAATTATACCATGAAAGGGCTGTTGCATAAAAGTAGTTACAAAGGCCCCCAAGCCTTGTATCTGATGGGCAGGTAGCGACTCACCTGAGAAGATCCCGCAGTCCCACCTGAGCCAATGCATCATGGTTCTGGCCTGTTATGAATCCTAAACTCTAGCTGACTAAAGGTACACGGGACAAGAGGAAGGCAGAAGTTAATGTGCTGCTACCTCACTGGTCAAAAAGCTCTCAGCCTGCAGCTGGGGGAGATAAACGTTGTGGCCACCATCCTTGACTGCACATTAGAACCACTTGGGATTAAAATTTTAATAATGTTTTTAAAGGTTCCAATGTAATCGATCTGAAGTGGAGCCTTTGCCATAAAGGTGTTTTTTGTTTTTAGTTTAAGTTCCCCAGGTGATTCAAATGTGTAACAACAGTAGAGAAACTCTGGGTCAGGAAATGCACCCCAAACTGACAATTAGAATTAAAAGCTTCCCCCAAACTAACCTTCCTCTAAGACACCTGGGGCCTGACTGAGCAATGGCACCTGGAATGGAAGCGCTCCGCTGTCATTTACGGAGTTTAATTCCAGCTCTTGATACCGCTGCTGGGTCTGTGAGGAGAGCTTGGGGAGGGGGGCGTGGCGGAGGGTGAAATGAACGACGAGGCCACAGAGATGCGACAAGAATCAGCAATGAGCTGCCCTTGTTTGGTAAACACACCCAGTGCTTGATGGTGCCTAATGGTGCCTGTAATTGATGTCTAAAGTTATCTAAAAGTAAATTTACTAGAAAATAATTAGCAATTTTATAGTTCACTACTTCCTCAATTTATGGATCAAAATTTTCTCAGTGGTTTCATCAGGAACCACAATACAACAGTCTGTGAACTCAATTGCCCAAAATGGAGGTAGATACGGGTCCCCCTAAAGAGACAAATACATTTTAAAAAAATTGTTTGATTTGCTATTTCCATCCATTGGAATGTAAGCCTGTCTTTCCTCCCACCATCACTCCCCGCCCTCCCAATCTCCCATTTGAATCTGCAATAAATTATCCTTCATCAACATCCAGGGAAAGTTGTAGGAGGGCGGCTTGGGAACGGCGTAGACTTGACCTTGGGAGTTCTTAACCTTAGCAGTGGGAGTAGAGAAGAAAATTGTTTTCTCATTAGATACATCTTTCCTTAATGAGCTTGTGGGAATGTTCATTACAACCCATTAGCTCACCTCTGCCTCTTTCTGCCCAGCTAGTTCAGGGCTACAAGGAGAGAGGGAATGATAGAAATAAATTTACTAAAGATTTAACTAAAGATTTACTAAAGAATGTGCTTGGATGTCTCTTTCCAGAGCTGTCTGCTCACAGCCAATAGGGGAAGGAGTTGCTATCGTTTTCAGTACAGATGGAGGCGCTCAGTATCTTTTACAAACTTTCTGTGGATGATTACCAGTTTCCACATCTGTGAAACAGGTGAGATAACCTTTCCCCTGCTTGTTCCTAAAAGTGTACGTTGTCCAGAGATCAGTAGCATCAGCATCCTCGGAAGCTTGTTAGAGATGCAGAATTTCAGGCTCCTCCTCAAAACCACCGAAAAAGAATCTCTAGGGGGTGTGGACTAGATATGAGTGTCTTAGTAAATTTTCAGGTACCTCTTAAGCATGCTTGAGTTTAAGAACCAATGATTTACAGGGATATTGTGAACAACAAACGAGATAAATGAAAATATGCTCTGGAAAAAAAAATTGAAAGATGCTGTCAAGATTCTGGGTATTATTATTTCCTTTCATATTATTAAATATAAATGTCACAAAAATATTATGACAGATAGGACTAGAAGACTCATCCTGTAGCTTCATCAAAACTCTCTAACTGTGCTGTTAAATCTTGAAACTTTCAGAGACAGACATACACCATAAATCAGTCTGATGGAAGACTAAGGATGTGTGGGGAGTGGGGTGGAGCGATCCACATGCTTCCTAAGAGCGCTCCAGTTCTGTTGAAGAACAGTAGAATTAGACCTCGAGATTATCATACTAAGTGAAGTAAATCAGACAGAGAAAGACAAATATCATATATCACTTATATGTAGAATCTGAAAAAAAAAGTGATACAAATTCTATTTACAAACCAAAAGCAAATTCACGGACATAGAAAACAAATTATGGTGACCAAAGGGAAAAGGACAGGGAGGGATAAATTAGGGGTTGGGGATTAATAGACACATTACTATATATGAAATAGATAAACAACAAGGACCTACTGTAGAGCACAGGGAACTATAGTCAGTTTCTTGTAATAACATATAATGGGAAAGAATCTGAAAAGAAAAATGTGTATGTGTATGTATAACTGAATCACTTTGCTGTATACCTGAAACAAATATAAATCAACTACACTTCAATAAAAAAAATTTTTTAAATGACACAAATGAACGTATTTATAAAACAGAGACAGACTCACAGACGTAGAAAACAGACTTATGGTTCCGGGGAGAGAGGGAAGGGGGAAGGAGGAATAAATCAGGAATTTGGGATTAGCAGATACAAACCACTATGTACAGAATAGACAAACAAGGTCCTACTGTATGGTACAGGGAACTATATTCAATGGCTTGTAGTAACTTGTAATGAAAAAGAATATATATATATGAATATATGTATGTATACGTATATATATAATATGTATAACTGAATTACTAAGCTGTACACCAGAAACTAATACAACATGGTAAATCAACTATACTTCAGTAAGAAAAAAAAAAAAAAAGGAGGGGCATAGAATTGTGCTGGCCAGATAAAATAGTTTTGCAAGATGAATTTGATCTCAGGACTGAAGGTCATATCAGCCCTGAGACCAAATTCACATGCACTGTACAAATGTTTGGATGGCCCAAGAAAAATGTGTCCCCAATATCTCTTTGTTATTTTTCTTCAGTTTTTGATAGGATGGAAGTTAATTGTTTAAGAGTCTAGGGGAGTCGAGTAACTTTCCTGAGTGACAGAGTCTTTGGGCCACCCCCACCCCCCCGCCACACCTCCACCCCGTGGTCTGATAAAGTCACCTGGGAGAAGATGTGAACATTTTCCTCTGTTCACTCTCTCTGGCCACAAAGTACTTCCTCAGATCAAGAATGCAGAGAGGTGTTAATTAGAATACGGTCATCTGGGGGTCTCTTTGCAAGGTCGTCTCTCACAATATTGGCTAGCCACGAGGAGTGATCTCTCTGTGTGAATGGAATCTAATGACATAATGTTACCGAACAAAAGTTCGTGTGCCCCATGTGCAATGAGGCCAAACAAACTGGAAAGGAGTTAGGAGCAGAGAAAGGTTTATCGCGGGGCTAAGCAAGGAGGATGGGCGGCCCGTGCTCGAAAAACCCCACCTCCTCGATGGTTTTCAGGGAGAAGCATTTATGAGAAAAATGGGGCGTGAGGGCAGCAGGGTGTGTGACTTTCTTCTGATTGGTTGGTGGTGAGGCAACAGGGCTGCGATCCAGGAATCTCATGCTCAGCCTGAAATTACCATCCTCCACCTGGGTGGGGACCTTAGTTCCTGCAGGAGAACTCAAGGAATTGTTATTTATATTCCCTGAGGAGGAACCGGGACCTGCCCCAGGGCGGCACTATTGTTTCTTGACTGGTCCTCCCTGATCTCTGCATCCCCTCCCTTCCCTGATTAGCAACTGTTTGAATCTGCCCTTTGGAACTCAGGGGAGGTCAAGGAGGCTGAAAGAAGCCTATTTCCTACAAATAAGAAACAGGGACGTGGAAAGGATTTGTACTAGGGAGGACACCACAGGGTCCTGCTCTTGTTTCAAAAATGGCCTTTTTTTTTTTTTTTCTAAAGCAGGAACTTTGCAAATGGAATGGGCCTTACCCGGCACAGCACATTGAGGAACGGTCAGGAAGTTCCATTCTAGCAAAAATGACCCATAGCCTTGCATAGTCTGGGAGACAGAAGGCCTCTCAGTAAGGAAGAGTCCCTGCTCTTCCTAGCTTCCTACGTGGCTCTCAGCTGTTCACTGTCTGGGGAGACAAGCAGAGAAAAGGAAACCAGGCTGAGCTGGAAAGCTTCCTCTGGGACAGATCACTTAACTTCTCTCTCTTTTGTTTCTTTTTGTGCAGAATGGGGATCATAAGCTAAATCTGAGTGGAAGAACATCGCGGATGGAAAAACAATTTATGGCCTGCAAAGTTAAGGAGTCAGTTTCATAGCTCATCTGTGTCAGTCCAGCAACAGTTCTGTAAATCTCTTTCCTCTGGAGTCCACACGGTGACAGAGAATGGCTGGCTATCACCCTGGGAAAATGTCCCACTAGGTACTTAAGAAGAATATAAAATCCTATTTCTGCTTTTCTAGATGCCCCAAAGGGGAAGATGATCAGCGAGACCCCGGGAGTCCTGGTTCTGCCACTTACGAGTTATGTGACCTTAAGGTGGCCTCTTAACCCCCTCTAAGCTTTAGTTACCTTATCTATGAAGTGGAATGATATTAGTGCCCGCCTCATGGGGCTGCTGGGTAAAATTAAGTAGACTGATCTATGTAAGGTGCTTGCAGATGTCTTCATCAAGTGGGCAAGTTTTTATTGAGTGCTTACTGTATGTGAGGCACTTTTCCAGGAACTCAGGGCAGAGAGGTGGACCACAGCCAGGGGGTCTCTGCCCTGCCCAGGGTTATGTTCCAGTGGATGAGACAGATAGTGAGCAATTGAATGCAGAACGGTGATGTGTGCTGTGATACAACAACAGACATTGAGAAGGGCTATGAACAAAAATTGTCCAGACTAGAGGGACAGGCACTCCCAGGTGGAGGGGCTGTGATTTTAAATGGCATGGTCAGGGAAGGGTTTCTGAGATGCAGACATCTGAGCAGACACCTGATGGAATGAGGCCATAAGTCCATGGGGATGTCCGACAGGAGAGCACTCCAGGAAGAAGGAGCAGCACTCGATCCTTAGTAAGTGCTCAATAAACACCAACGCAGAAAGAAAGGGGGAAGCTCTACAAACAGAAGGCATCTAGTCAGACATAGACGTGGAATTCTTAGCCCTGATGATCAGATGCTAAAAGGTACATTGATGGAGGTCTGGAGTCTGCAAAGCCTTTCAGGAGGAGAGAAAAACTGTCCTTCCTGGACTGTTTACCTTACCTCTTGAAGTCCTTAATGATGTTTTCAGAGGACAATTCAGGTGCCCATCCCCAGCTTGGCATAGGATCCCATGAAGATGTGAACAGCTCTTCTCTTTCTTTTGTTCTTCATGTCAGGTCTTCATTCATCACCTCACCACATTTATTCAGTGGGTAAAGAGGCAACAACGGGAAAGCGAGTGAGATTAAGAGGAGGTAGTGGGCTTGGTAAGGGTTACTGTGTTTGTAACAAAGTAGTGGGGAGTGAGCTCAAATGAACTCAGTTGAAGATTGCAATCTCTTTCCCTGCTGCCCTCCTCATTAAATAACATGTTTACTCATTCACTGACCCCTTCCTCCAGCCTTTTGTTCAACATTTGCTTTATCAATCCTATGACTCAGCATCATTGGAACAGAGATGAATGAGAGACATTCCTACCACCATCCCCCCAAACAATGGCTTGGAGAAATGGCTTGTCATTATAGAGCATTTAAAGTGCAGAGGATGGGACAACCAGTTCAGCCAGGGAATTACGGAAGGAACATTTCCATCAGGTCTTTAAGCATAAACACAATTTCGCAGGAAAAGAAAGGTTTGGTGCAGGGAAGGTGTCACAAGTGTGGGTACAGCAAAAACTGTCTAGGGGATGATGACAAATCAGTGTGGCAGGAACACTAAGTACACAGTAGTTGCCAGGGAGGACCCTGGAGGGAGGGGTGGTTTGGGCACAGGTTGTAAGAATCTTTTTATGCTAAGCTGAGGAATTTGGAATTGATCATGAAGACAATAGGGAATCATGCAGAACATTTTATTGGCTTCCCAACGTCTCCTTTTGGAATCATTCTCCTCCATTCAATAATTATGTTTTCCAAATCATAAGGGCAGGCGCTGGCTCTGCCTGGTCCCCAGGTGTGACTTAAGCCAGGCTATGAGAGTGCTTTAGATCCTTGGCCACAGTGATTGGTTCCTGAATGGCCATGTGGCCCATCTTTGATGGAGCTCTTAGGAACCTGTGTTTTCTGGGGAATTGTTAAGAGCCATGTAGTTTAGACCGCAAGCAGCCATAATACTATACCGTGAAAAGACTCTGAGAATGATGACTCTTATCACGTAAAAAGAAATCAGTGGAGGCAGAATATTGGAGAATAGAGGAAGTAAAGGGGAGAGGATTGAAAAAGAGCTAACTTACTGATATTACTCAACTCTTGGATGCAGCTATACTTTGAGTCATCACCTTTTGAAAAACTCAGTTACAATGAGCCAGCAATTTCCCTTTAGTCCTTAATCTTATTTGAGTCATGCTGTCTGTCACTACCAGTTGAAGAGGTGACTGACTAATATAAAAGTCACTGGTAGTTTATTAGTAAGGGGATGATGTAATTAGTTTCCTTTGTCAGCTAGCATTGCCCCAGATGCAGAACTGATTACAAATACGAAAGGGACTAAACTAGTGAAAGGGAGACCACTTAGGGGGAGACCTCAGAAGACCAAAGAGGAACGTAACTGATGAGTCTAAGTATGTCCTATGCGATTATTTGCTAACTCCAACTACCCTAAGTGGAGATAATGAGAAGTAACTGAATTCTGGATATATTTGCTTTTAAATTAGATGCAGGGTATAAGAGAAAGAGAAGAATGAGGATGAATGTAGGATTTGGTTTGGAAAGACAAAGAAGCCATTGACTTAGATGGAGAGACATCGGGAGGAACAGGATTGGGTGGGTTAAAACATCTCAAAATTGACTTGAGTGTATTGAGATAACCTTCTATTTCCCCCAAGTGGACAAGACAAGGGTAGGTTGACATAAGAATCTGGAGTTTTAGGAGAGAGATCTGGGTAAAGAATGTGAGATTGACAGTCACCAACATAGAGATAGTGTTTAAAACCACGACAATGTGGGAGATCACCTGGAGCAGATGTAGATAAAGAAAGACTACGCCCTGGAAAATGAGGACCAGCAAGTGAGGTTGAAGAGCAGACAGTGGTGTAGTGGGACGAGAAGGGGGGTAAATGCATAAAGTACATGGTCCTAGAGGTTAAGAGTTAGGGACTCAAGGCAAAAGTAGGAAATGGTAAGAATTGGTGGAGGAATTAAGGATTCACACCATGGCTAGTAATTTATAATTGATAATAATGAATTGATACTAGTGATAATAATGGCAAGACTATTGAGCTCTTTCTATCTCCAGCCCCTCTTTTAAGTTCCTTACATGTATCCTTTCACTTGGTCCTCACACTGTCCTGTGAGGTGGGCACTATCATTGTTTCCATCTGACAGATGAAGGAAAGCAAGTCCAATGAGAGGCAGAGAGAGATGACCTTGACTTTCTCCATGAAGTCAATTCCCTTGACCAGTAGAACAAAGGGGAGGGGCTATGAGGGGCTATGAGGAGGGGTAGAAAGCTTGAAAAAAAGGCAGAAACCTCTGAAACAAATACAAGGGACCTGGGGAAAAAAAGCTGCCCAGGGACAAATAAAAAGAATGAATAACAGAACTGAGAACCTAGCTAAGGTTAGAAACCAGAAATTTATAGAGACCCCAATCTGCATTCTCTGCCAAGAGCATCGGAGCAGAATAAATGGATGATGGGCTTCCATTGGGGGATGGGGACCGGTCTGTGAGTCTATGATTTAAACTCGGTGCTCACTTGTGCTGCCTGTGGCATAAACAGTTCCCATTTTATTTTTTTGCTTTTTCTTTCCTCTCAGCAGGATGGCCAGGGTAATGAAAGCCCTTATTTCCAAAGCCCTTCCCCCAAGCATTCCCAGAAGCAGATCCTCTCCCCTGACACCCTTTATAAGCACTTCTACTGGGGTAAAAACCAAGAAATCTTTTCTTCCTGAAATGACGGAAAAGCAGCTATCTCCTGCTCCATCAGAAAGTCTTGCCTTTGATCGTCAGAGCCACAGTGGAATCTGCAGCCATCATCGCCCAATGGCATTTGTTCTTTCCTCTCGGGATAGAAGGAACCAAAGTGATTGCTAAATACCGCTTTTGACAGGAGTTACCAAAAAGAACACACACCACTTTTTTTTTCCCTTTATACCATTTATTGTAGATTTTTTTTTTTTATCGTTCCCAAGGCTGTTCCCATGATCTTAGAAACAAATTAGCGACAAGAGCTCATCCCCTAAAGACATGTCCATTTAAGGGGAAATGTCCTTTGTTATTGAGACACTGGTGTAACCGAGTTGCAACTAAAGATTCGGCAGAGGTGGGTCTGTCAAGGGGGTTGGGCTTGAGATTTTTGAGGGGAAAAAAACTAAGTACTTCCATCCAGTGCAGAGCTGTGGGAAGGCTGCCCTGTACTGCCCCACCTTTGCCTTTGTAGACCCACTCCCCAGGCATGCAGGACATGAAGTGATGGGCTCTTAACCTTTCAAGAACCACAATTTGTCATTTTTCCAACCTGGTTCCAACCTAACCCTGCAATTCCAGGTCATCTCATTTTCCCTTTCCCTCCCCAGGATAATCTGTGTTTCTTCCAGAAGCACAGGCTCTTTCCTCCTATTTTAAAATCATCCTTTTCCAAGTGGTCCAGAATGACTAGATGGAATCTGAGCTATTCAAAGAAAGCTGTTCAAGCCCAGGAAATGTCTTAGAGAAAAAGACGATGAAAAGACCCTTTGAAATCGTGTTTCCCGCTATTATTTAGAACAGGCTGTCCTGGCACTTCTCTCTCTCACGATCCCCTGTGCAGAAATCTGCATTGTGATTTTGCTTTCATTACATTGCGGCGCAGGTTTGGGTAAGTCCCTTAGATTCCCGAACCATCACCGTTCCCACCTGTAAATTACAGGGTACGATCTGATCACCCCTGACCTAGAGAACAAGTCTGTATCTAACTGAAGAGGTGTGAGTGTGTGCGTTTTCATTTTCACTCGGATTGATTTTTAGCACATTTTCAGAAAAGTTGGATTTCTTTTTTGGGGGGGAGGGGGCAGGTAATGAGGTTTATTTATTTATTATGGAGGTACTGGGGCTTGAACCCAGGACCTTGTGCATGCCAGGCATGCACTCTACCACTGAGCTATACCCTCTCCCACAAAAGTTGGATTTCTATTGGTTTGGATTCCTTCTTAATAATGCAAGTCGACAAGTAGCTGACAGCTAAAGAAAGGGGGTCGTCATTTGACCTTGACCTTAGACAACGCGCAGGAAGATATAGAGAAGTTGGTGGGTCGTCTCTGGAGGGATTTGCATTCCCTATTAATGGCGTGGCTATGGTTATCTAAAGAAAAGATATACAACTTTTCCTCTGAAAAAGGATCATCCTTGATAGCATGTCCCTCATACATACTTCTCTCCCTGCACCAAATCCTTGCCTTGTAGCCTTCATCATTACCCAATCTTGTCCCTTTTGTATTTTTTGTTTTGATAATATCTGCCTCTTTGTGCTTTAGCCTAACTCTAAAGCATAAAAATAGTTTTATGTTTTGAGATGAAGCAAAATGCTACTGAGTAGGGTCTTAGAATTTTTTTTGTGGGGGAGGAGGTACTGAGGATTGAACCCAGGACCTCATGCGTGCTAAGCACGCACACTTACCACTGAGCTATACTCTTCCCCCTGAATGGGGGCTTAGATGCCACAAGTACTTGGTGGTCCTTCCTTTGCCCTTATTATTACCACCCCCACCCCCATCTCATGTTTCCATAGCCCCCGTGCACCCCCTCTGCTAACAGTGTAAACCTTTCCCCATGTATTTCTCCCGGCTCCAACTTCCCCACTCGGCTGGAAGTCCTCTCAAGGCAAATCAGCTTTGCTCTCTCCCAGATGTCTTTCAATTGTCCCGTGGTCACTCTACACATATTTGTGGGATAAAAGTCTGAGTGAAACATGGCTGACTCTAGAGCAGAGCTGTTTTCCTGCGTCCAGGGACACTTGAGATGCTTGCCCATCTTCTGTCCGTGGACCCATATTTCATACATGTTCTTGGGCTTTTTTTCTTCCCTTGATGATGGATGATGGACCAGGATTGCCTTGAAATAACATCATTTCACAATTTTAAAAAAGTGGCTTCACATATCTTTTATATCTGAAAATGACACATCCCTCCCAAAGCTAGTGATCACATGAACCCATCTCTTCCCACCCCAGTTTGTTACACAAAGAACCTGGGAGGTCCCCCAGCCCGCTTCCAGAAACATGAGACTTGCTCCCAGGCACCTCCCCTGCTCCATCGTCTTCCAGGTGAACTTTTAGGAGTCAGAGCTACAAGCCCAGAATTCATAGCCTGGAAGCTTGAAAACTTCACCCTAATTTCCATGGGGCGAAGATCCACGGGAACTTTGTGAATGAGCCACCAGGTCTTGTTGCATCTAAAAGCAAGAGAAAGGCCAGAGGGAATAGAATATGCCTGGTGTGGGATGTGGGGAGGGGCCTGACCAAGGAGGGAGAATGCTTGCATCTAAATGCCTGGAATCCAGCCAGTTCTGAGCTGTTTATAGACGGCTTTTCGTCTGGCCTTATCTCAGAGCAGAATCAATGGCGGCCCCCTTCCTCCGAGCATCTCCTAATTGGCCAGTCTGAGTAAAGATATACTCTTGAAACATTATATAGCCATGTTGTTCCGGAAGGGCTACAAGGAACTTCCCTCCTGCTCCTCCTCCTCTTCCACCATCTTCATCTTCTTGACCATCATCAGCACCACCGCCATCATCACCCCTATCCAGTGTGCTCACTGTATTCCTCTCAAACATCTTCCCATCTATTAATTCGGCTTGATCATCACTGTGACTCAGGGTGGTAGTCCAGTAGTGATTAAATCTGCCCATTTTAGAGACAGGGAAACTAAGTTCAGATGGACAATGCTACTTGTCCAGGACACAGATAGAGGCCCAGCTACCTTTCTTCTGACAGTAGTGAGGCAGAAGGTTTTTTTTGGAGGGGGGGTGGATTTGGGGGAGGATAGAGAATAAGGAGGTGGAAGATGGGCAAATGGGAAAGGGCAGGACAGACTGGGAGGATCTGGAAGGAAGAAGCAGAGGGTTGAGGTTTTAAAGAAGTGAGACTCAGATGAGGACTCCCAGGACCAGGGGACTAAGCAGGCCACACTCTCCTGAACTTAAAATTCAGTCTGTCTGAGAGGCTCCTAAAGGTTGCAGGCAATTTCCAATGACTACATCTTTCCCCCTCTGAAGTCAGAGAATATGGAACGTAACAGTCTAAAGCTAAGAGAGGCCGCTGGATGTTTTTGCTATTATTGTTCTTGTGCTTTGACCTGGTAGGTCTGTTATAAGGTCAAGGCATTCATGCCTCTCAGGTGCAGAATGTTACCGACAAAAAGCAATGAACGTGGCAAGAATGGCCGCTGCACGACTTGGAACGATGAATCCTCCCTTTCTCATCTCCCAGCCACTCGCCGCAGCCTTTCCAGGACTGTGAATCATCCATTCGTGGGAAGGGAGGGGAAGAAAAAATTTAATATAATGTATTCTTTGCTAATTGAAATCAAATACAAAATTCAATCTCCCGTGAGTTGCAATGCTCCTGTTGAAACAGGGAGGAAGTATCCTGAACCTGACTCTATCTTAGTAGGTTGACTTAGCTTTTCTGGATAGGGAAATAATTCCTTTTATCAAGATTCCCCACTGAAGAAGGGGACACGACTTCGTGGCTCACTCTGAGTCACAAGGATCCACTGGAGTAGACACTGCAGAAAAGAGAACTCAAACAAGTCAAGTTTGCATTTCTTTTCTGAGCCTTGAGCTTTCAAGCATCTCACCAGACAGACCCTTAAAATAAAAATCCTCCAGAACTCCAGCCCTAGGTTTATGCCCTATTTCTCCAGAGAATTTGAGCCGACTGTTATATGCAAGAGCGGATAAAGACTTTAAGGAGGGTTCTCCACTTTTATTTCTCGGGCCAGAATGGCTTCTTAAGCGTTGGCTAACTGTATTAAAAATGGATTTGCTTGTCATCTTTATGTGGGGAAGCACACTTGCTCAGTTTCTTTTTAAGCAGCCCTTAAGGTCTGGATAGTCTGGGTTTATGGGGACAGGTAGACAGCCAGGGAGATGGGAAAGGGAGGGCAGGTATGATCAAGGGGGTGAGCTAAGGTGTGTCCACCCGCCACAGAAGAGATGAAGGTTGGCTGGAGTAATGGTTATCCATCCTTAGCTGGTAGGAAGACGTCTTTAGAGCTTTCCTACAATCAGATACTCCCTTGACCTCTTAAGTTATAAGGTCACCCTTATCTAGTTGTCCCTGAACTCCCAAAGAGACTTACTTATTCCTCCAGGGAAGCCATAAACCCTAGGCGCTACTTCTCTTGGAAGTGATCCCCACGAAAGCATGAAAGGAGGGGAGGAAGGAGGCTGGGGGGCAAAGAAATTTACAGGTAAGACTTCCCTCATTCTCAATCCCAGCTTCCATAAGAAGATTTTTGAAAGGATAGATGCCTGCACCACACTCTAGAAGTTCTGTTTCCTTAAGAAGTCTAAAATGGAGCTCAGGGAACTGGAGCTTGAAGACCCCACAGCTGACTCTGATATGTAACCAGATCCACTCCTCGCTGTCCTTATAAAACAAGGCCCCCAGTCAACCAGCACACAGGACCCTGTTGTGAACGAGCAGGCATTGCCTTCCTTCAAACTTGTGTGTATGTTGTGTGTGTGTGTGTGTATTTTCATCTGTATCTTCTTTTCCTCTGGGAGTCAAGGGATATATGTTGCCTTCAGTTCAATAACCACTTTCTTATCTGGCCAAAAAAATTTGTTTGTGAGGTTGCTTCTGAATCTGGCATCCCAGTCCATTCCTCTCCGGGACTGGTTAAGATAAGGAACATGACACCCTTTACAGGAGCTGCTGCTTCTGTGCGATTTCAAGAACTGCCCCACCCTGCACACAGAATTCCCTGGAAGAGTCTCTGATCTGGGTCTCTCTGGCTCTTCCAGAGAAGGGATACTCCCAGAATTCAAGGGTGGGGGGTCGAGGTGGGAATGGAGGTGACCAACACAAACACGCCATCAAAACCCATTCATCAGATTGCATTAAGCTTTATAACAACACAGTTTCCATTTAGTGGGAGAAATGACAGTTTAATAACAGCTGAACACATTTCACTCCCCCCTACTCATACATATTTCCAATTTTACTCGAACAGTTCCTGGTTTTGGAGATCTGTGAAGAGTGCTTTACGTCAAATGGTGCATTTTCATTGAATCAGACTAATGGGAAGGGACATTTTATTCAGCAGCCCTTGATGGGGGTGTCTGCGGACGGCCCTTACCCTCCCCCACCCCCACACACTGGCTCTGGCAGATGGAGTCAGCCCTCTTGTCACTGCCCCAATAGGTGTCATCTCTGAATCGAGCAAATGAAGCAGGAGATGACCAAGTAGGGGAGAGGATGGGGCAAACAGAAGAACGGTGACCGAGCCCCTGTTTGTTGCATTGCTAAAGGTTATTCAAAAGGCATGCCAACTTTCTGGTCCTTGACCTTCTAGGGAACCCTGCGGGAGCCCACTCTGATAACCTGTCTCAGAACCGAGGGCTCTGAGGGTCTTCAGGCATGGACACCACCCACCAAGAGGATTGGCTTTCTTTTTTTCACTCCCAGAGATGGCATTCCTCTTTACCAGCCTCAGGGCTCTGAACTCACACTACTCTGAGGCCAGCTCTGTGGGCCTGATCCTAAGGAGGGCATGTGCTAAGCTTCTCCACAACCCAGGATGCTCATGAAGAGAGAGCCCCACCCCCCCGCCCCCTTAGAGGGCTATCAGAAAGACCGCTTGCAGGGACGTCAGCTGTTTTCGGTGAGGAGCGTGCATGCCTCTGCCTTCCCAAGGTGAGGAGAGAGGAAGTCAAAGGGTTGTGGGATGAGACCTTTAAGGAGAAGGCTAGAGACACCTTAGAGGGAGGACCTTGCTCCCCAGGAGTCCTAGGGCATTTAGCCACAATCAGAATCCTGGTGAGATGCCACAATCAGTATTCTGGTGAGAGGCTGGTGGGGCAGGGGCCTTTGCCAGATACGCAGCTAGAACTTAGGCTTCTCAAATTAAAGTGAGAGCCCCCTTCAACTGCCCTCAGCCAAAAGCAGACCTTCCTTTCTTTTTTAATCACTTAAACAAACATCCATGGCCCTGTCTCTGACCTTGACAGTTATTTATCCTGTCTTCAGACCTGATTAACCAGCAGAAGACAAGAATTCACCATGGATTCTGGTGGCCATCTAGTCAACCAGCTACTGCAACCCAGGCAGGCCTGGTACCCCCATGAGCATGCCATGGGATCCATCCGTTTGCCTAAGCCAACAGCAATCCTGATTGGGCAAAAGGGGAGATCAGAAATCTACTTGGCACTCCAGCAAGGCTGAGGCTGCAGACCCTGGGGGATGCGGGACTCAGGTAAGGAGCCACCCCCGCTCTTCCCTAGCCTTCCCTCCACATCTCTAGCCTCATTTGTCACCCTCTTCCTGTTCCCACTGGAAATCTTGACCAGTCATTTGGTAAAACATCACGTTGAAGGGTTTGTAGAATTTCCGCAGTCTGTGGATCACATCTGGGTCGATGCGGGGATGAGTCCGACCTTTGCTCTTGCCTAAGCACCTCGGGGCACTGCTGTCTTCTGGCTTCTTTAGGCAAGGGAACCCCTTGGTTTTGTTGAAATAGAAATGCTTCTCAGTCACAACACGCTTGAGGCCTAGAAAATCCTGTACTTTGGCCATTTCTCCGGCGGGGTCCACTATGAGCCGCTCGCCGCTGACAAAGAGGATCTGAGAGAGGGGAAAGAACTGGAGCCAGTTCTCCAGGTGCAGAGCGTAGATGCCTATCCGGATGGCGCTCCACGAGGCATCGATCAGCCCCAGGGTCCGGTTTTTGAAGGCCAGCACCTCAAAGGTGGGGATCTCGGGTTTCTTTGACAGTGTCTGGGTGTAGTCGGAGATGGCCCTGGTCACGGGGTTTCTCACCACCACGATCAGTTTGATGTCCTTGGCCATGGAATGGATGCGCTTGGGGGCCTCGTTTGTCACAAAGTAACTTGGCGTCTTCTCCATGGTTAACTGGCCATCCAAAGTCTTAGGCATCACATTTCTGGAAGAGGGAGGAACAGGAAAGAGAGTGGTTATTCCTCTCCAGAAATAGTTGTAACTTGTTGCACGAAAGCCCAGCGGGGAGCTACCGGGGAAAATTCACATACACTTGGAAGTTCTTTTTTATTCTATGTCCCACTGTAGTTCTGATGGAAGTATTATCAGAAAAGGCGGCAGAAGGTGGATGCATGCATTCTTGGGAACCTGATGATACACTTGAGTGTAAATTGCGGCTCTATTAGATAGACTCTTAGTTTCTCTACGTATCAGTTTTATAATCTCTGAAATGAAGATAATGACAACACCTCCTTCACACTTTTGTAAAAGGATTAAGAGAGAGAATGCTTTTAAAGCATTTAGCCCACGGAAGAGCTTAAAAAATCGAGGATATGATTGCTGGAGTGGCTTTCAGAAAACGCCTGCCTTCAACAAGACCTCCAAGATGACCTGGTCCAGGGGCTGGCAAACTGCTACCTGGTTTTGTACGGCCCACAGCTAAGAATGATTTTTCCTCTTTCAATGGTTGGGAAAAACCCAAATAATAATAACATTTTGTGATGCACAAAAATTTTAAGAACTTCTAATTCCAATGCCCCTAGATAAACATTCATTGGAGCATGGCCACATTCATTCCTTTTTGTGCTGTCTGTGGCTGTTATTTTACCTAAAACAGCAGAGTTGAGTAGTTGCAACAATGATCATGCTACATGCAAAACCGACCATAGTTCCTTTATGGCGCTTTAAGAAAAGTCCAAAGGTATCTTTGTCCAAATGAGGAAACAAGCCCAGAGACAGGGAATCAGGCTTGGTAAGCTCAGCAAGTCGAATCACATCCCCAAGCCTTATTATCCTCATCTGTAAAACCCTAAAACTTAGCTCAAGTTCAGTTGAGAATATAATGACATATAGTCATTTTATGGTGTGACATACAGTCACTTGGTTTTTTTGTGTGACAGCAGCTAAGCATGGAGCTGGTTTTACACATGGGACTTCTCCTTTCTTGGCTTCCAAGGTTGCCCAGTGAACCAGGGATAGATCCCACACCGGGACCCATGTCTCTTGGTTTCCTTCCCAAGGATACTTCTCCAAACCGACCCCTCCATCCATCCGTGTTCACCTGCAGAGTGGCCTTGTCTGACTTGGGAGCTTCCAGATATTAAGGGAGTTTGATGCCATTTGTCCCCTGATCCCAATGTGGCAGGGTCTATCAGTGAGAAAATGAGGCTTGGGATTCTATGATGCAGTCAATTTGCTATAGGCATCTGTAGACCAAAGTTAATTGACGATAAACCAGCTCAAAACCTGTAGGTACAGCAGGCCATCTGCCACCATGTGCTCCATTAAATCTATTCACTTCCAAGCCTTGCACCAAAGTGGGACATTTAGGATTACACAAGACCTCTTTGTGATGAGGACATGTTTTTAAATGTCTCAGCTAATAAAACTTAATACAGACGAAGATCCCTCGGCTTCCCCTACCATAATTAAATTTATTTACTATCGCGTGTGGGGAGAAAGAATGACTTCTCTTTTATCTCTTATTCAGATGCTCTGTCAATAATTAATTGCTCCTGGGTTTTGAGCTTTCTTGGCAAGCACTTCTCTTAGGCCAGAGGAATTTGCCTGGCAGAGAAATTCACACAGAGTTCGACGTTATTGGAGGATGATGGTTGGACAGTGTGCAGTCTTCAGATCAAAGCATAGCCCTGGACATAAATAATCGTGCTTGTGTTGGACTGATGCTGTTTCCCTAGTATTTTAAAAAAAATTTTATTTTACTATTACTTTTTTAATGGAGGTACTGGGAATTGAACCCAGGACCTCATGCATGCAAAAGCATGTGCTCTACCACTGAGCTATACCCTCCCCCACCTCCCCAGTATTTTGAATGTCTTCACGTTTATGTGCTTACCTGACTTTCACCAGATGGAACTGTGTCCTTTGGAGGGCTTGGGTTAAGGAACACAGTTTGGGGGAGCCAGATGTGCCTGATTTAAGAATTCGGACTACCCACATCACCTTGAGGAAGTTACTTAACCAACATTTTGAATCTCAATTTTCTCATCTAAAAAAATAGAGTCAATGAGTCCCTCCCTTATGAAGACTGAGTGTGATAATGCAGGTCAGTTACTTAGAATAGTGCCCAGTGAAGGCCAGGATTTTAAAACCTTAAGCCAGATGCACAAGATCATTGGCATAGCAACTGTCAGAGAAGAACAAGGAGGAAATATTTACGTTTGACTAACTGGAAAAGCTGAACAACACGAGAACGCAGGAAGTGACCTAGAAAGAAAGGATATTCTGGTTCAAGCCAACATCATCAGCCATGACCCCTGGTCTGGAGGCTGCTGACCAATGGGGCAGCTGCCGTTAGTTCAGCTGGAGTTGAAGGAACATACCGATACCCTACTTTTATTTCAGTTGGAGAGATAAATTCTCTTATTTTTTTTTTATGGGACTCATGCCGTATTATAAAAATATTAAATAAATGTGGATGCAAAAATTATCTGAAAATTGATACTTTTTACAACGCCTTTTCCAGATTTTTGCCCCCCAGATTTTTGCTCCTTTATTGTGTTGCATTTTTCTTTAGACCCAGGAGCACCTGTTAGGCTTTTTCTTCTCCTCCTGTCTCTGCCAGTCCCTTCTTAGACCTCAGTGTTTGTCTTTACATAGACCCCGTTCAGCTAATTGCTACAGTCTGTCAAGATCCTTGTGGACCTTGAGAGTTTTATCTGAAGCATCCGGGATAAATGGTACCCAGCCTGAAAGCCACTGTGTATGGCGGGGTAAGTGCGTGCCTAGCTCAGTGCCTGGGGCAAAAGGGAATGAGAGGAGTGGGGCTGGAGCTGGCACTGGAGAAGGCAGAGGGGAGCAGAGGAGCCCAAATGGCTTTAATCATCATACTGCAGACAGAGGACACCATCTATTTTAGGAGAGTTCCTATTTTGGAGCACACACGGTAAGACCATTTCATTGAGACAAGATACAACTGTCGTGGCATGAGACACACAGGAGTTTTGGGCCAGTAGGAAGCTATCCAGTAGCTGCTCCAAAATGAAGTGGCCGTTCCCCCTTCCCCAAACCAATTCGAATCAGTTATATTCATTCATTCATTCATTCATTCGTCCATTCCGTAAATACCTACTTCCATAAATGGCAATATAATAATGAACAAAACAGACATAGTCCCTTTCCCCCACCGAGCTTCCAATCTAACAACATCTGGTAAGTGGAGAGTTCTTTACAGCATCACATAAGTATTTTAATCAACAGAGCAGGTATCATTACTATTCCAATTTTCCAGAGAAAGAAACAGACTCAGAACCTAAAGGTAATTTTTCAAGGTCTCACTGAGGAAGGATGTCTTTGGTTCCTAAGCTCAAGGCTGAGCAAATGTAACTCCACATCAGTGTCACTGATTCATTAATGGATGAATAAACCATTAATCTCCTGTCCTACAGCGGGGATTTGCTGTGATTTGTTTTGTTGCCCTAATCTGCCATTTCTCAGCCTTATCCCCTCACCTCTCTTATTTCCTGGGCCCTCGATCCAACAACTTTTTCTTTAAAAATTTTTTCATTGAAGTATAGTCAGTTTACCATGTTGTGTCAATTTCTGACATACAGTCATGTTTCAGTCACACACATACATACATACATACATTCATTTTTATACTCTTTCATTATAGGTTACTACAAGATATTGAATAGAGTTCTGTCTTATATACAGTAGATGCTTGTTGTTTATCTGTTTTATATATAGTAGTTAGTATGTGCAAAGTTCAAACTCCCGGTTTATTCCTTCCCACCCCCTTACCCACCTGGTAACCATAAGTTTGTTCTCTATGTCTGTGAGTTTGTTTCTGTTTTGTAAACGAGTTCATTTGTGTCTTTTTTTTTTTTCTTTTAAGATTCCACATATAAGTGATATCATATGATATTTTTCTTTCTCTTTCTGGCTTACTTCACTCAGAATGACAATCTCCAGATCCATCCATGTTGCTGCAAATGGCATTATTTTATTCTTTTTTATGGCTGAGTAGTATTCCATTGTGTATATAGACCACAATTTCTTTATCCAGTCCTCTGTTGATGGACATTTAGGTTGTTTCCATGTCTTGACTATTGCAAACAGTGCTGCTGTGAACACTGAGGTGCATGTGTCTTTTCAAATTATAGTTTTCTCTGGATATATGCCCAGGAGTGGGATCACAGCAACTATTTCTTTATCTATTCTAATCTCCTTCTTCCTGAAAAACTAAAGGATGCAGCTCTTCCATGGGTGAGAGAACCACTCCTCAACTGGGCTTTGGGTCTTATCTCCCTCTGCCTTCTCAGGAACTCTTCAGCTCCAATTTTCTTTCTCTCTCCTGGTTTTAGGTAAGTTCTTCTCGCCTGGGTCTGACATTTCAACACACCCATGTTCTCACATCTCAGTGTGCTTGAGATGCAGAGCGGAGACCAGTCATGCTGGAGAGGAGTGAACATAGCTAAGAAAGTGAGAAAAGCAGAGGGGTGGGGAGGGAAAGGCCATGGTGGGGGGGTCTTCTGGGCCACAGGAAAGACATTGGGTTTTATTCTGTGTGTGATGAGAAACCACTGAAGGACATTAAACAGGAAAACATAGGATTTACATTTTAAGACCTTTTTTTTTTCTGGCTGCTTTGCTGAGAACAAAGAGGAATGTGGCAATAGTGGGAGGAAGGCAGTCCACTAAGAGGGGGACAGGACAGAGATGGTGGTGGCACGGATGCCGATGAAGAGGGCAACTGGGGGATGAAGCGTTCAGAATCGGATGCCCTTAAAAAGTACGGCCAATGGTCCTTTACGATGGGTGGGATGTATGTGCAAGAGACAGAGGGTGTCAGAGATGACTGCAAGATTGTTGGCCTGAGCTAATGGGTCAGTAGCAGTGCAGGTTATTGATGTGGAGAACACCGGAAAGAAGCCGGTTTCAGGGGAAGGTACCAAGTCTGATTTTGGACTTGTGATATGAGATCCTTAAGTGCAGGAGCTGAGTAATCATCTTGATCCAGGATTCTCAAACTCAAGGGAGCTCCAAGTTGGAGGTGGACATGTGTTCTCAGTCCACCAGCCAGAAAGTAGGGAGCAGGAATGTCAGATGCTCTTTACCTTCGCCAGTAGAAGATGGGGCCTGACTTTAGCCAATCTGGGGACTTCTCCTGACTAGGAAAGGGGCTTAGATGCTGGTGTGCAAAAAAAAAAAGAAAAAAAAAAGTTTAATTACATTATAAAGATTTTCACTAAGTCCTTTTAATTTTCAGAGTCGTTGGTAACTCCCCGTATTACCCAATTTAGAATAATGTCATAATATGGTTTGTTCCCATGCCTGCCCCCCTCCCCCCACATGCCTAGTCTCAGTTCTTCAAAGCCACGGGCAACGTTTTATTCACTTTGTCTTCCCAGTGTCCCACCCAGTATCTGCCGCGCGGCAGCCGCCCCATTACTACGTGTGGGTGTTGGGTGGACAAATGAATGACCTGTGCACGAACGCATGGCCCCTGCAGGCCAGAACTGGGCAGTTGGGAGCGCACCGGCTCCTCTACGCGGGTTTCCCGCGCGCGGGGTCGCGCGTTTCTGAGTCCCGTGCCCCATCCCTGTTTGAAAGACCGCGCACGGCAGCGTGGACCATATGGTGAGAAAACACTGCAGCTGGGCTTGGAACAGCTCGTTAACAGTATCTGGGGTGCTCAGAGCAGCCGTGACATCAGCGTCAACACACAGTCCTGAAGCGAGAAGCAGCCCGCAAGATCGCACAGCTGCTCTCGCAGACACGCTCTCCGACTGGGCTCCGCTCCCCCAGGCGGCGGCGCTGAGCTGAGCGCAAGCGCCATCGGGGGACGCAGGTCAGCGCCCCGGGACCGCCTCCTAGGGAACAACAACAATAACCAGCGTAAGGTGGTAATCATACGCCACTCACTGCGGGCTCATTCTGTGCTGCTTTGCTGTTGAGAGCTCAGCTTCTGACACCAGACCAGCTTCTCCCAGCACTTTCAGACACTGGGCTCTACAGCCTGGCGGTTAGCAGCAGACACTCCAGGTGAACCGAATTTGGATCCACTTATGAGCTGTGTGTGACTCTGGGCCAAGTACTAACCCAAGTAATTGGCACCTCAGTTTCATCATCTGGAAACAGGCATCATACTGAGCAGACCCATTTTATCAGGACTTTGTGGAGATTATATGAGTTAATATCTAAAAGAGTGCCTTGCAGATAGCAGGGGAGAGGAAGAAAGAGGGGGGCTTGGAAGATATACAAAGAATTTAAATAACTGGAAAAGAATGAGGAAGTGATTCCAATTTTGAATGACACCTGACCACATCCTGGGAGAAAACAGCAAACTCAGGTCGCAGGTGTTTCTGTGGATTGAAAGTTTGTGCCAGGTAAGTACAGATATTTGAGGATTCAAAAAACCATTCATCTGTTCATTAACTTGGCAATGGTCATATGCCAAGCACTGTGCTAACATGAGGAGATAAAACAAAGAATAAGGTCTTGCCCTGAAGAAGCTTGCATCTTCTGAAATAGTAAAAGTAGTCAGGGAGGTCTGCCTTTATCTCTTAGGATCATAGAAGTCAGTGAGTTTCAGGTAGAGAATCACTGGCTGAGTTTTACGTGGGGAATCACTGGCTGAGGGTTGACTTGATTTCACAGTCTACAGTCATCTCCCTCAGAAGCTTGTCAGTGCGTGCTCACCCTGACCAAGGTGGGTGACTCAGCGTTCAACTCTAGGGTTCCATCTCTGAACCACAACTCGCCTTGAGCAACTCATTTCGTGTCTTTGAGCCTCAGTTCCATCATCCGTCAAATGGGGATAATGACATCTCCTCCTCATTCAAAAGAAAAGGTATCAGGCAGCCCTCATCCCAGCATAGAGCGAGTACTGGGAACTGTCCCCTCTTGTTATTACTGCTAGTGTATCGTAGCGCGTAGTGGGTGCAAACAAATCTATTCGTTGAGTGAGTGAAGGAGACTAGCCCTGCTTAAGTTCTGAGTCCAAGTGCCTATTACCCGTTGCCTAATAGAGACATGTGTCTGCAAATGATGACCCTGATTCACAGAAAGCCACACGGATACATATGGCGATGATACAGCCCACTCTGACAGCACCCAACCATTTCAGTTTGGCACAGATTCCAATGAATTCCTAGAAATCTCTTTCTCTTTGCCACCCCGAGGTGCCCAAGCATTTGAAAAGCCTCAGTTCTGGGCAGAGCTTGGCCACTTTCTAGGGCCCATCCCTCCAACTGCCCCAATCGTAGGCTTGCTTTTAGTCCTCCTTGTGGTCCCTGACTTTTCCCAGTGTGACTAACCCCCACCCTCCCCTCCTGGGCTTCAGCACCCACAGACCACCACGCAGCAGAAGCTGACTTGTTCATACGGTTTGATTTAGAAAACATATGGACAGAAAGCAACCATGAAGTCGACAATCTTTTAAAATGAATTTGTGATTGAGTCGTCACCATGGAATCTACATGTCTGAAAAGTGGCCAGATGTGTGTGTGTGTGCGTGTGTGAGATTTCTATTGGTTTAGCTGATACTCCATGTTTGGTATCGACAGGGATGGGAGGGTCCCTTGCAGATATTCGCCAGCCCACAGGTTGGGAAGGATGGTTCTAAAATCTAAGCCTTTCTCCTGCCTACAACCTCAGACCCCATCAGTGTCTTCTGACCTACAGATCTCCCTCAATCCTTCCTCTTTTGTTATTGGACCGTCACAGCCCAGAGATTCTAAAACGAGATGCTCCCTGCTTTTGAATTAACGAGATCTGGCTCAGTTCACCTGCCCCTGACTGGGGATTCCACCCGCAGTGAACTTCTCTGACACTATTCATACACATTCAAAGAGCGCCCTGCTGTAGAAGCTCACACACCAGCTTCTATTAGCTGCTTCATTGTGTTTTCTTTCCTCGGGCTCAGCGTTTCAAAGGGCAGGTGCCACAATTAAATGATGATTACGGAGGTGTCAGCGTTGTCTGCACGGGCACCTTGTGCTCACGACGTAACAGACGGTGACAGGAGGGGGCTCCTCTCGGGAAGGCTCCGTTCCAGGTCCCTCCACCTCACACGGCACTCCCAGCTGTGTGTCAGCTCATCACTGCCTGAGGGATGCTGCTGGCCTGCTTCCTTCTCGCCTGCATCCTGCTGCTGATCCAAGCCCTGCCGGCTCCCGATGAGTCTGCCTGTGTCACCCTTTTGCGTGTCTCAGCCCTGCGGTCCCTAACTGTGTTGTTCTCTCCTGGCTCTGCTGTCCTCACTCTAAAGGACTGCTAACTACTATATATAAAATAGATAGACAACAAGTTTCTTCTGTAGAGCACAGGGAACTCTATTCAATATCTTGTTGTAAAAGATTGAAAAAGAATATGAAAACGAATATATGTGTATATATATATGACTGAAACATTATGCTGTACACCAGAAATTGACACATTGTAAACTTCAATTAAAAAATACACAATGGATATTAAAGATTAAGCATAAGGGGAGAAAAAAGAATGCAAATACCTCATTAGTCATCTTCATACTGATCGCATGATTAAGTGAAAATATTTCAGGTATAGTGAATGCAATAAAATATATTAAAATTGAAACAATTAAAAACAAATAAAGGACTTTGGGAAACCTGTTTGGCCACCTCAAGCCTCAGTTTCCTCACGATATACAATGGGGATCGCAAGTAAGACCAATCTCAGAGCATGTTTTATGAAGATGGAGAGGGCTGGTGCTGGGGGGAGGGTACAGCTCAGTGGTAGAGTGCACAAGGTCCTGGGTTCAATCCCCAGTACCTCCATTAATAAATAAATAAATAAATAAACCTAATTACCTCCCCCCTCAAAAGGCTGATGGTTCTGGTGATGTTTGTCCACCTCCCCCAATCATATTTAAACCTGAACACCTAATGTGATGGTAGGAGGTGGTGTGGCCTTTGAGAGGGGATGAGGTCATGAGGGTGAGGGTCTCATGAATAGGAACAGTGGCCTTATACAAGAGACCACCAGAAAGCTCCCTCCCCTTTTCTGCCCTCTCTGGATACAGTGAAAAGATAGCCCTCTATGGGCCAGGAAGCAGGTCCTCATCAGACACTGAATCTGCCAGCACCTTGACCTTGGACATCCCCGCCTCCAGAACTGTGGGAAATAAATGTGTCATTTAAGCCCCCCAGTCTATGGCACTCTTGTTACAGCAGCCTGAACGAGTCAAGACAGCATGGTGCCTGGAAGGAAAGGCCTGCTGGGTACTGGTGTTAATCACTGTCGCCATGATACGAGAAGGCTGTTTATTTGTTGTGCACGCATAGATAAGGCCACCTCAGGACCTGTGCCGATGGGGAGGTCATTCGATGTTTACCTCATGGGCCTCCTTAGAACAAACTTTGCTTTTCTAGATAATTTGTGTTTCTTCCTTGCAGTCCAAGGAACCTGATGGGCTGGGCAGATGAGGTTTGGTCAAAGAACTTGATGTGTCCTTGGTGGAAGGGTTGGTCGGGTCAGCTCAAGCCTGCCTATGGAAGCTTGTTAAATAAGTCCGTCAAGATGGAAACCTCCATCCATAGGAGCAGCAGGTGCGAACAGTGCTGCGAAGAACAGCGTTCTGTCACTGCCACGCACCAGCTCTAGTGTTGAAGGAGACTTGTTCTCTCTGCTGAGAGATGCAGTCCCAGAAGCTCCCCCTGTTTTTTTCTCCCTACATTTGGCCAGGATGGCAGGAGAGCCTCTCCCACAAAGTGCCCAGGCATGGGCCTTCCGTGTTTGCCCTTGAGCTATTTCCTCCATCCAGTTGCATCCCCAAATCAAGATCTCTTGCTTCAATGATGTAAAGCACAATCATAAATTAATTAGTGCATCCTACCGTGCCTGTCCTTAGACCTGACTTTCACAGCTTGGGGCGCGTGAAATACTAAACAGATTTTCAAACCCATCAATCTGATCGTATAACAGATGGAGAAATGACAGCAGGAAAGATCAGCGCAAACCTAGAAAGACATACAAACACGCACACATTGTGCTCCGGAGGTTGAAGACTCTTGTATTATGTGGTATTCGTAATGCGCCGATCCCTGACGGAGGGTCTCTCTGCCTCTCTTTGTCACACATGCACACACACACTCACACACACACACACACACACACCACTCACACACTCACTTCCCTCTGCTCTTCCCATAACTGGCTCCTTCTCATTATTCAGGTCTTGGTTCAAACATCACCCACTCAGACCGCAGTCCTCTTCCCCGGACACCATCTAAAATCACTCTCCTTCACACCATCCTGTTTTGTTCACTTCCCAGGGCTTCTTGTTACCTGCCATTATCTGGTTTATGTGTTCATTTTCTTGTATAGAGTCTGTCTGTCTTAAAGAAAGCAGACTCCCAAGAAGGAAGATGGTTGGGTCCTTCTGCATACTGCTGAATTCCCGGCACCTCACGTAGCGCATAGAATCACAGAGGTCTGAATAAATATTTGCCCAATGCTGGAAGAGATAGAGGAAAGAAAGAAAAGAAAGAGCACAGCTGGAAAGAAGAGAAGGAAGAATAAAGGAAGGGAGGAAGGTAAAAGGAAGGAAAAAAGGAGAATGGATGGAAGGAAGGATGCATGGATGGAAGGAATTATGCATGAAGTCAACTTAATAAATTTACCTGAACTTTATCTATCGTTATTATCATTATTATTGTTACAGAATTCTTCTGCTTAAATCCATTTACTAATCTCTCATTCTATTAGAAAAGAAATCTAACCCCCTTTGAATGGTCTGCAAGACCCTATATGATATGTCCTCCAAACTCAATCCCAGGTCCTCCAAGTCCCAGCAACACTGGCCTCCAACACTCCAAGTTCCTTCCCTTCTGCATTTGCTCCTTCCTCGTCCTGAACTTGGCTTTCCCCAGATCTCGGAGAGCTGGTGTCTCCCCATCATTCAGATGTTCTATCAAATGTCTAGTTTTGGGCTCTTCTGAAAGCCACTAGCCACCCGTAGCTACTTAAATTTAAATTAATTAAGATTTAAATTGGACTAAAGATTCAACTCCTCAGTGACAGCAGCCACATCTCAGGGGCTCAGTGGTTATGACAAATGGTCAATGGTTGCTGTGTCGGAGATGCAGACCTAGTGCATTCCATCATCGTGTAACAAACGTTCTACTGGATACTGCTGGTCTGGTCCATCAGCTATGATTTTCGTCCCTGGTCATTCTGCCAAGTCATGCCTGCTCCAAGTCACTCTCTATCCCCATCGTTCTGCTTTTTCTTCTTCACACTTTGTGGCATTGGTCAAGATTTGGAATTATTTCCTTTACTTACTGGTTCACCTGACTGCTGACGCCTTTCTATCTGGCATGGAACTCAACAATAGCAGAACTTTGTCTTACTCACCAGGCATTATATTTATCCCTTGTAGAGCCTGGTATGGAAGAGGTACTTCATAAATGACAATGAATAAATGAATGCTTCTCCGGATGTGCACATGCACATTTTGACACTCATGTCTACTCCTTTCACTCAGCCATACAGCAGTGAGACTGGAAGGAAGGGGGCAGCACACAGCCATTCAAGGAATGACACAGCCATTAGCACCAAGGTGCTGAAAAATTCAACTCCCAGCCGACCTTGAGGCCCAAGGTGGTGGGAGATTTGACTTCCAGTAGACCTTGAACTTCATTATACACTCACTGTAATACATGAACATGGTAAATGTCACTCCCACAGGCACCATGACAGTTCCCAGGCTGAGCATAAAAGGTCAAAAGTGGGCGGTGGCCCAATTCCTGGGAATCCCAGCCCCTTCCCCAAAGTAGCTGGAATAATCCTCCCACTGTTAGCATATGAAGTTACCGAGCCCATAAAAACTAACAGCCCCCATGCCTCGTGGCCCCTCTCCCTTCTTAATGAGACGGCCCACACTTGGTCTATGGAGTACATCTCTCTGAATAAATCTACCTCTACTCAACTATGGCTCGCTCTTGAATTTTGTCCTGTGCGAAGCCAAGGACCCACACTTGGCAGGGCACATCCCAGGGACTCAACTGAGACCTGGGACACGGCCATCCTCTCGCCCCACATTGTCCTGCATCAGCAGGACAATGGAGGTGAAGTAGAGCCTAAGCTGTTGGGAGGTTGGCCTCCATCTCTTCACCAGCTGGTGAGAAGCTAGAAATGGCTGAGTGCGATGTTTACTCTTTATCCAGGGCCCGACCCCCTTCACTGAGGCTCTACATATTTTACCAGGCTTCTCAGGGGCTGGGCTCAGCATCCCAGCTGGGTCCTAGCACCTAGGGGAGGGAACCTTGGGAAGACCCTGTCCAGGGGGTGGTATATTTGCTGCTGGCTGGCAGGGGAGGGGCACAGAAAAACTCACAGCCTTTGTTGCACGTCTGAACACTGCCTACAACGTTCATACTTCATCCATCCGCGATAACCTTGCAGTCATTCTATCATCATGTTAAGAAAGCTCCACTTGGTGAGAATATTTTCAGGGTGAATAAATTTTCCCTTACTGTTCTCTTTTGATGCTCCTACGTAGATCCTCTCACAATCGTCCTGCTAAAGTAAGATTCTGATTTTGCTAAAAGTTCCCAGGGAAGCAGGACTTTGCCCCCAGATGATCTTGGATCTCATCCTCTGCCTGGACTCACTCTGCTTGATCTACAGAATTTTTGGTCCTATTCCAGAGTCCAGCACACATTTGATATGCTGCCTTGAGGAACAGGCTTCCTCTTTACTCGTCAGCCACTGTGGATATGTTCTGAATAAGCCTCAAACCTTTGCACCGTGAGTTAGGATATAGATTCGTGACTCTGATTTCAGGGGAATAAAATATTTCCCTTTCCAGGTCCAAATGGCTGGCTTAGTTGCAGAGAAACACAAATACCATTGCCTCCTCTCTGGACAGATGTCTCCCATCCCTGAGAGCTCCCCACCCTCTTTCTGTCATCCCTGACCCTCTTTCTTCATTCGTCTCATAGCTCAGCCATCCTGCACAAGACTCTGTATCTCTGGGTGAGAACACGTGCACGTGGGAGTGTGTTGACACAAATAGTATGGTACACTAGGCAGCAGTCTAAAATCTGGGTTTTCTACTCAAAACTTAAGATCTTCCCATATCAGTTCCCATCTCATCTTTAAATGGATGTTGCGGTCTATGGTATCTGCAAACCACCGTTTAGCCATTTCCCTAAGGATGAAAATCCTTGGATTTTCATCAATTTTCCATGACGACCAAAAGGGCTGGAGTGAGCATCCATGCACGTGCCTGGCTTTGCACCCACTTGTTGGAGTGTTTTCCTAACACAGTCCTAGAGAAGTTGGATTGTTGAGTCAGGGGAATTTGTGTCTAAAGTTCTTCATAGGTACCCTCCTTGGTGGTCATGCCCAGTTATGCTCTTATGCACAATGTGTGAGTGCCCATGGCCCCTCACCAGCTCTCAACGGTACTGACCCTCTCTGTTTCCATCAACCTGGTGACTGATAACCATCCTTCAGGACTCAGCTCATATGTCCCGTTTTCCCCAGGGTGACCAGTCACCTCCCTGCTCTGGACTCTGCTGCCTGGTCTACTTCTACCATTGACCCATCACACCCTACCGCACGTATGTATTTCCTTGTCTTCTTTATCAGGCTCTGAGCAACTTGGGAAAAACACCAAAATAGACTCCCGGGAAAAGTCTGCTTAGCTGGACCAGATGAATCCCCTGCTTTTCCCAGATGCTATACTATGTCTTTGCCAGGGATTCGTCTGCCCCTGGCAGCACCAGGAACAGGTGGAGTGTCCTATGAACTACTGGCATTGAGACATACTGACGGGAAAATAATTCTATGTGGAAATGAATGTGATTGGCTGCCACTGAGCAGAAACGGGGGAGGGGGGGAAGACTCAAAGGAGGGTCTGCTGGCAAAAATAAATATTAGCCGGGCCCTGGTGACCCCTGCATTTCAGCTCCTCCATGAGGAGTGCTGTGTTCTGACCACTGTCCCGCCACGTGCCCCCTGCACTCCGTGTTTTCACCTCTGGGAACCTTTTGCCATTTCTGGCTATAACAGAGTTTGTCACAGCTTAGATTTTGCAGAGGGTGTTCCAATTTTCTGAAATGCCCTTCCTTTCCTGCCTAATCCAAAGGCCTCCTCCACTGCACAGCTTCCATGGAAAAAACTACAGAGATGTATATAATGAATACACAGGAACCATAAATTATTGACATCATCGCATCTATGTGTGTGAAGCCCCCTGCCATCTCAGACATCCAGATGGAAATGTCAGGTAAGCAGTAAGTCCAGAAGAGATCTGGGTGAAGAAATATTTGGGCAATGACAACATATACAGATACTATATGCTGAAGTGTATAGGAAGATGAGAAAAGTTCCAAGGACTGAGCCCTGGGGCACCTCTACATTGATCTCATGGGTTGGAGGTGTGGGGAGATGGACATGCCAGGAGGTGAGCCTGGGGGAGCAGGTGCCTCTTGACGGACAGGACATTTCCTCCCCCAGCTGTGAGTCAATTCTGCATCCCAGACTCTGAGATGCGCTGCCAGGGAACAAGCGCAGTGCCCAGCTCCTCCCGCCCCTCCCTCCCTCCACCCCGAGACGAATTACTAGCGCTAGTTAATGTTTACTCTGGCTCATAAAATGCATAATGCCTACCACACAAACCTCAGCTGCCTGTAATAAGACGCACGCACATGCAGAAAAGATTGTGTGCATGGAAGATATAAATGACGCTGTCGCCCGAGGTTGCTGCAGGAAACGGGGCCACTGACATGGAAATTGCCTTCTGCATTTACTACCTAAGCAGCCTGCCTCCCTTGGCCACCGCCACCCTGGAAGGTAGAGGGAATTAGTTGTAAATATTTTACAGTGGGTAATTTGCAGGAATAAATCACAGTTCGTTTTGCCAGAGAGTGCACGGCACGAGTAGTGAGTTTCTTTTTCTTTGAGGGGTTATTTGTGATGTCATCTTCCTGGTTTCATCCCGCATTTAATTTAGTTCCCTGCATGTTTATGTCTTTGTAGTGTAAGTTATTCTGTGTCTCTTGGATGGGCTGGAGGTATAGGGTGGGCAGGGGAGGGGAAGGGAGGCTAGGATTCCTTTTAGTGCTCCAAGACTGGGGCTCATGGGGCACCAATGCTCATCACTTGGTGATTTATTCATCCATTTACTGAGCCATTTCTGATTAATCACTGTATACCAGACACTCTGCTAAGTCCGAGAAGATGAAGATTGACATGACCAGTCCCTGTCATCAAGGAGTTCACAGCCTATTTGGGAAATCCCTGATCATACCTAAAACTTACACATACCAACAAATGTTCGCTATTAACATTTGTTGAGATGTTACTATAGGTTCCGAGTGCTTTACAAGATGAAGCCCCTTTAACCCTGACAGCAAACCTCTGGGGTGAAAGTTACTTTTGTCCCTATTTTACAGACAGGGAAACTGAGGCACGGAGCAGTTCAATGACTTGTCCAAGGTCACCCAACTGTCAGGATTCCAATAAGGCAGCCCCTTCACCGCGTCAGTGCTACCATTTTATATTCAAACAAGCAAGAGGAAGAGGGTTAATTATGATTCAGCGTCTATTACATTTGCTTGATGATGCACATCTGTTTGGTGATTTCCACAACAAATTCCTTAATTTCCAATTCTGGAAAACAAGGTCTATGATTTTACCCATTTTGCCAAGGAAATGGGCACGTGAGTTTCGAGGCGCTTCTTAGATACCCGAGTGGAATGACGAGGAGGCAGCTGCATCCCCAAGTTGGGAGCTAATAGGTCTGGACCGAGCGCTGTAAATTGAAAGTCAGTATACGGACGTATTTGAAGCCTTGAAAGCGGCTAAGCTCATAAAGAGAGTGGGTAAACACAGAGAAAATGTCTGAGAGCTGAGTTGGGGGGCGCTCTTTGAGCCCTGATGGAGAGAGCCTCCGAACAAAGGGAGCTGCCGGTCCTTTAACGAGTGCTACCAGCACAGAACGGTCATGTTTTGGTTACTTCCTAGAGTCAGAAGGGTGAGTCTAAGGTGACTTCCCCTTACTGGCCTATTGTCCTTTCTCAACCACGTCGATCACAAACAGCATCAAACCTAGAGGCACAGTAGAGACTGGGATGCATTCTCCAACTTCCAGGAGGACAGTCTGGTCCCTGACATCCTCAGACAGGATGACTGGTTAGTAGCACTGGAGGAAAGGACACTTTCAAACAAGCTAACGCTGAGATCTGCAGGTGCCTTAACCAAAGCCAGTTTATCAAAACCAGCATCTCCTAATGAGCAACCCAACTAGCGGTCAGGTCCTAAAACTCACACTTTCTTTGAGGAGTTCTAAAGCTGGTCCGATGTTTTTTGTTGTTTTTTTTTAAACCACACATATGACACATTAAGATCTAAACAATATGTTTAAAAGCGTCCCGATTTAGCTCTGTATTTGTGGTGTGTGTTTGTGTGTATGTGTATATATGTGTATTTATCAAATTTGCATACTTTGTGAAAGGCGGGCTTTCTCTGTATTGCTGTGGGCACCGTCTTTTATCTACTTTGGAACACTTTAAGTAGTTTTTAGTGACACTGATTAAAAAATTGGGTTTCTTTAAAATTGGGTTTCCAGGGATAAAAAAGAATAGGATACACAAATGGATGTGAAACCGTCGAGGGTACTGGATTTTAAAGAATACGGTCATTAAGTGATTGCATTGCTTGGCAGGGCTGCCCCATAAAAACTTCCCACTCCATCTTCTTTCCTTCTCTGCCTAGTGGATGGATGTTCACATCCAGAGTCGTCTCAGAAGCGACATGTTTACAATGTCAGAGCCTCTATCAGCCTCTATCCTGAATCACTGAGCGGAGGAAACCTTTTCTCCTCTTGCCCAATAATCTGCAACCCCTTGGCTATTTCTGGGAGTGAAAAATAAACTACTGTATTAGCCTGCTCAAACCGAAACAGGCAGAATCTGACACCTCGTATGAAAAAACACGAGCAAATGAGCAAAAACCCAGAGAGAGTAAATCACCGAACATTATACAACAGGGGTGGCAGGTAGACGTAACGCACGGCGATTGCTGGATGGAGGTGGAATGTATTTGTTCTGTCTCAGATCTGTACCAGATCTTGAATGGTATAATGAGCCTCACGCCGCCCAAGGGACAGCTGTTGCAAGGAATGGTATTTTTCTTGGCTTGATTTGTTACCGGGTGAGCAAATGGATCGGAGGAAAACGGTAACAGCAGGGGAGAAGGCAAGCGAGAGGAATGGCGGAGCGACTGACAAGAAACCCAGAGGCTTTTCCCCGAAGCAACACGGAGAATTCAAAACTTGGAGGATTAATGACAAACGTCCCAGCAGGAAGGTAACAGCAAGAACTCAGGGATCCTGGATGAGGATGAGGATGAGGATGATGCCAAATACCTTGGAGACCTTCTTGTTAAGAAAAATCCTTGCAGCGACTGAGCCAAGGGGTCTTACTGGGTTTCTGCATGACTTTAGGGTTTCAGGCGCCAGGGGCCAGTTTCAGAATTGTTACATTGACCCTACCCACCTCTGTTGAACCATTGCCTGTAAATTAAGAGTCCTTGCAGGTGGGATACGCTTTTGTATCACACAACTGTTTTTTCTCATCTTCTAGGAAGAAGGGAACTGACACCCAAGGATGGGTAGTACTTTTGGAAAACAAGCCCCTTTATTGTGCTAGGACCTTCCTGAAGGATCTCTGGTAGATAAGAGAATCCAACCCTGAGGCAGATTTTAAAAGGAGACAATATCGCAGAAAGGAAAAAGGGGTGGGGCAGCACTCACAAAAAGAAGAGAGCTTGGTTATTTGGTGATGAAAGAAAAAACAAAACAAAACAAAAATCTGAGATCACAAAGTAAAAGGCATATATCCATCCTTCCATGCATCCAAGCATCCATCCATCCATCCATGTGTCTGTTCAAGAACCACTGCTTAAGGATCTTCAATACTGTGCATATAAATGCAAAAAGCAACAGGAAAATTAACCAGGAATCCTATGGAAAAGAAGAGAGAGGAACATACTGATTATTAATATAGGTAACCAATGTAATGTTTTTCATTTCACCCGTGTGTTTAAACTCATTCATTTATTCTGCAAGTGTTTACTGAGCACTGCCCAGGTCCTGGGCACTGAGATGAAACACACACTTTTCTGCCCCCATGGAACCTGGGGTGACAGAGAGCATGTGTGACAGACCATGAACACACACAAACACATCACAGAGTAGAGGACTGAGAAGTTATACATTTTAACGAAGGAGATAGTCAGGAAACCTGCCTGCAGAGGTGACAGACATTTAGGCTGAGATGTGAGTGAAGAGAAGGCTAACCCCCCAAAAAGCTAGAGGCAACCGTGTTCTAGATATATGGTTTGGCATGTGTTTGGTCCCCGAATCAAGGAAATAAAAAGTAGCCATCTGGCCCCAGTATAACCCGCAAGGGAGAGGGTTATGATAAGAGTCTGGAGAGGAGGGCACAGTCCAGGTAGGGCCCAGCAGTTCGGATTTCATTAGAAAGCCCTTTAGGTAAAAGGACTGAGACAGGAAGGAATAGGGCAGGGCACAGCCATCCAAGGAATGACACAGCCATTAGCACCAAGATGGCAGGAGATTCAACTCCCAGCTGACCTTGAGGACCAAGACGGTGGGAGATTTGACTTCCACTCTCGAGCTTCATTATACGCTCATTGTAATATATGAACATGGTAAATGTCACTCCCACAGGCACCATGACAGTTTCAAGGTTGACCATAAAAGGTCAAAAAGTGGGTGGTGGCCCAATTCCTGGGAATCCCAGCCCCTTCCCCAACGTAGCTGGAATGACCCTCCCACTTGTTAGCATATGAAGATACCGAGCTCATAAAAACTAACAACCCCCCCACCTCATGGCCACTCTTCCTTCAGAGTGAGACGGACCGCATTTTGTCTATGGGGTGTGTATCTGCTTTAAACTAAACACCCACCCCCACGCCTCATGGCCTCTCTGGCCTCATGAAATGGCCTGCACTCTGTCCATGGAGTGCGCATCTCTCTGAATAAATTTTCTTTTACTTGATTGTGGCTCGCTCTTGAATTCTTTCCTGTGAGAAGCCAAGGACCCTCACTTGGTGGGGCGCATCCCAGGGACTCAGCAGAGACCTGGGACACAGCCATCCTCTCGCCCCACATTTTTTTCCTGTATCAGGATGACTTGAAGTGAGTCAATTTTGAAAATCCCACTCAAGCTCTAGTTGGGGGGAATGGATGAGAGATGTGGGGGAATTTGAGAATGGAAATGAGGACACTATTGAAGGAGAAAGATGGCAAGCCTGCTGGGATGGGGGGACATGGAGGAGGAGATGGGGAGGAGTGACGAGGTTGGAGACACATGTTGGAGTAAACAGGTCTGCTGACAGGCTGGATACAGGCAGTGAGGGACACGGTGACAGCCAGGACCACTCCCAGGTTTCAGGTTTGGCAACTGGGGCAGATGGTGAGGCCATTTGCAGAGCTGGGAGACTGCGAGGCCCAGCCCTCCCCGCCTGCCTGAGCAAGGGAGCTCCCACCGCCCCATCTGCAAAATGGGGGAAATGACAGCTTCCTTAACTACCACATAAGACGATTAAGACGATTAAGAGGCTTGCACGAGATACTGTGATGATAATGAAAGCACTAGTGCAGGAGTTATGAGGAGAACACGGCTCTCCATGTTGCCAGGTGGCGGTTGGAATACATTTTTTTTTTTCAGCCGATACTGATGATTCCAGTTTGCTGGGGGTGCAGAGATTTATGAGGCTTGAAAATAATGCAAGGGGACTGATTTTCATAAATCAGAGTGGAAAAGTTTTCTCATTATTGTGTCGTTGCACCATGGATGGGGAACAGGTGTAAGGAGGGTGCACATGAGTGACTCAGGCACACCATGATGAGCCCTGCTGGCCCCCAAATCTAGGGCAAGTCATCTTCGACAACCTGGGGAGTGGAGAAGGAACGGAGAAGGCAAGGGCTCACGGGCATGGATCTGGAGGATTTGAGAGGCTCCCCTCCAACCAGAGCATTGGTGGCTGAGGGTACCCAGGCCCCTCTGCAACCTGGCGGCAAGTACCCAACACTAGGTCATCACAGCTTTTCACACCTAACACTGGGAAGGATCATGTCCCACAGGCAGCATTGTTCTGAGAAGATGATGTAACAGATGGGGACGTCCTTCCCCAAGATGGCCACTTGTCCCCTCCCTAGTTTCTGTCCTTTCTCCTTCTCAGGGAACCCCTTCTCTTCTCTACGGAAAGAGATAGGATCACCCCTACATCTTTCTTCCTAAATCTTAACACCACTGATTCTCATTTTTGTTTATTTATTTACTGTCTGCCTCCCCCGGGGAATGTAAGTTCCAGGAGGGCAGGGATTTTTGTCTCCTCTGCTGAATCCTCTGTTCTTTGGCCTCTGGCTTATAACTGGCTCTCAGTGGCCATCTGTTGAATGGATGAATAAAGACATGTGAATAAACCTCTCAAGAAGAGGACAGACGTGGAGCTCAGGTTGGATTTCCTTCCTCTGATTGCCCCGTTGACTGTGGGAGCAATGTTGGCTCATCCCCGTTCATCCCAGATTTGTCCTTCAGGTTTGACCACCTGGGTTCAAATTCTAGCTCTGCCACATTCCAGACGCTACACTTGGGCTGAGTTACCGAACCATTCTGTAGGAGAGCTCTACTCACCAACCCGTCTTTCCATACGTCCACCCGGGTATCCATCCATCATCATCCACACATCCTTTGTGTCTATATCTGTGGCTTAGTGGCACCCTCCTTCCCTCTGCACAAGCGTCCCCAGCAGCAGAGGTGGAACAAAGGCTGGTCATCATGGTATATCTAAGCTGTCGAGAAACCAATGCCCACAGACACGAAAGATGGACCTCAGTAACAAATACCACCTTGGAAAGGCAGGGAGCAGGTGGCCAGGTTCTCCTCTGCTACTTAAAAAAAAAAAAACAGCACATAGGTGGATCCTGTCAGCTATGATTTATATCCAGTAAGCATTCACTGACTATCTCTTATGTGCCGGGTCCTAAGCGAGATGTTTTCAATGTATCTGTTGATTAATCCACCAACCAACACACCTGTAACATGTATTAAAGTTATAGAGCCTTAATATTGCCATAGATCAAGGTTAACATTGCAAGTGGAAAAAAAAAAAACCCACTTCGTAATTTTCCATCCATTTCTCTTCTCTACTGGGGGTTGGTTAATTATGTAGAAGGCAGAATGACTTAAATGCCCAGACATCAGCATATAGACATTGTTTTTGCTTCTTTCTTAGTCTAGCTAAGTGGTTCTCAAACATTCGTGTGCCTAAGAAAAACTTTACAGGGCTGTATAATAAAATCTCACGGACTGGGCTCCATGGGTGATGTAAGGAATTCCCAGAGGTAATGTTGACGCCACGTGTTGAATGAGCCTCACCGGCTCACTTCAGAAGCGAGCCTAGTAAACTGAAGTGCCATTCTGTGACCTCATCTGCCCAATGCAGGCTCCTTACAAGTTCCTTGACGCGTGCTCAGGGCCCGGGTGAGGGGACCCAGGCTCACAGGGAAGTGCCAGCTCTTTTCTGGAGTCATGCCACCCCTTCCTATAACTCAGCGGTCCCAGTTTTCTTTGTTGTTGCTTGGAGGCTCAGCGCCGCCCATTAAAATCCCTTCTGACTACTGATGACTGCGTGCCCTCTAGATGGTGGTGCAAATCTGGGGTCTCCCTGAGGGTCTCCATGGGGAGGGGCTGCCATGCGGCAGTGCAGGAGCCTCAGGTCCCCTTTACGAGTCTAGTAGTTTTTACGGGTTCTGCTCTTTGGGTCTCACTCATTGGCTCTTGAGGACAATTGTATTCCTGGAGAAATCAAGTGCGTCCTCTCCAGGTTCCTCTGCAGAGTGAAAGAAAGGGACCACTGTCGAGGTAGGACCCAAGCGCTTTATATACAATCATCCCCAGTGCCTGGTAGCCTGTGTACCTCAGGGAATCCTGGCCAATCTGGACACGCTCCATGATGAATGACTCCTCCAGGATGGATGAAAGGACCATAAACGTCCGATGCCTGGGAGGTTTCATGTGACTCACGGAACTCTTCCGTTCGAGTAGAACCCTGGCACTGTGTGGATTCCACGCCAGTCCTGCTCTTTCCACGTTCCAGCTGTGTGATCTTGGGAAAGTTTCTCAACTAATCTGAGTCCCAGTTTCCTTTTCGGTAACACTATCTAGAGGAGACTTGTGAAATTTAGGGGAAAGGAAAAGAGGGGACTGACATTAAGTGACTACAATGAGCCTGTACCTTCATATGAATAATTTCATGTGAGGCTTATTAACAGGATTATGAAATTAGAATTACTAAGAATAATGATGAGAGTGAAGATGGATTGTTTACAATGAGCCTGGTACCTGGCCAACAGTTTTCTACGAATTTTCTCAGGGTCCTGTCGGGTAGGTAGTGCTGTTTGTCTCCAGGAGAAACTGAAGCACAGAGAGGTTAAGCGACTTGCTCAAAGTTGCACAGTCCAACATCTGGGGCTCCAGGACCCAAACTAAACTCAGTGGCTCAAAAGCCCGCGTGTGCTGTACCATCGCCTGGTATCATCATTCTAATTTTGTGCATGTGGAAATTAAAGCTACAAGAGACAAAAACAACCAGCCTCAAGGGACACCGCTTGCACAGAGCAGATCCAGGGTCTGCTTGCTCCTGAAACACGCTGCTTGTGGGATTAATACGACCACGTGTGTCAAGGCCAGCGGACCAGTTCCTTGCATGAAGGAAGCACTCAGCCTGTGTGAGAACCCTTGCCTCTTTCCTTCAAGTGTCCTTGTCTTCCTGTCTGCTCTTCAGACACTCTCCATGGTGACAATTGGCTTGCTGTCCCTTTTCACAAACCCACCCTAACCTTTCTGGCTCCTGCATCAAGCCCTCCTCCTCCCCCAGACTTGACAACAGACAGCAGAAGTCAGGCCGGGTACACCCTCTACTGGGGCTGTCAGGTCGTCCGCTGCTCTGCTCTCAGCTGCCCCAGGCTGGGAGTCGCCCTTCCACCTCTCAGCTTGAAGAAGTCCCCCTTCACCATCTGGAGATGCAGATGGTCCCGTTCTGATTTCTAGGGATCCTCAGGTTGCTTCCTCAGAGGCACCTTCTCTGGGAGGTGTTAAGGGGTCTGGTTAAAGGCCTTCCAGGAGGAACCGTGGGGATGGCCCACCAAGCTACACCTGCTCAGAAAACCTCCTGCAACCCTCCTACCCTGCTGGCGGGAATGTGAATTGGTGCAGCCATTATGGGGGGCAAGATGGAAGTTCCTTAAAAAATTAAAAATGGACTCACTGTATGATCCAGCAATCCCACTCTTAGGCATATATCCACGGAAAACTATAATTCAAAAGGACACACACACCCACAATGTTCATAGCAGCACTATTTATAATAGCCAAGACATGGAAACAGCCTAAATGTCCATCAACAGATGACTGGATAAAGAAGATGTGGTGTGTGTGTGTGTGTGTGTGTGTGTGTGTGTGTGTGTGTGTGTGTGTGTAGATAGATAGATATATGGAATATTACTCAGCCATAAAAATAATGAAATAATGCCATTTGAAGCAATATGGATAGACCTGGAGATGATCATATTAAGTGAAGTAAGTCAGACAGAGAAAGACAGAAAGACAAATTCATGATATAACTTTTTTGTGGAATCCCCCCCCAAAAAAAGATACAAATTTCATTTACAAACCAAAAATAGACTCATGGACATAGAAAACAAACTGTGGTTATCAAAGAGGAAAGGGAAGGGAGGGATAAATTAGGTGTTGGGGATTAACAGATACACGTTACTATATATGTAATAGACAAACAACAAGGACCTATTGTAGAGCACAGGGAACTATATATTCAGTTTCTTGTAATAACATATAATGGAAAAGAATCTGAAAAGAAAAAAATATATATGTATGTATGTGTATAACTGAAATCACTTTGCTGTACACCTGAAACTAACACTGTAAATCAGGTACGCTTCAATAAAAAATTAAAAAAAAAAAGAAAAACTGCTGCTAGGCTTGTACATGCATGTGTGGATGGACAGACACACACACACACACACACACACACACACACACACACACACACACACACACACACACACACACACACACACACACAAAGCCCCTGCAGGAACCCTGGAGCAACTCTCCAGGCAGGCAGCAAACAAGAGGAGACGGGTCCTCCGGGCAGACTTTCATTCAGAGACAATTAGGCTTCTGCTGTTGGTTTGCGTGTGATGCGGCACAAGAAAATGGCCAGGTGGAGTCTGCAGGGTCTGTTTTGGATGGTCCAAATATAACCTACGTGGCCCAAGGAAAACTTAATATTGGGGATCCTTGTGGAGACCCCAAACAGAAAGGCAGTCTTTCTCCAGAGCAGCTGAAACAGAAAATGAGAGGCCTGTGTGATTTCCGATTGGAGGAGGCGTGGCACACCTGAAAAACCCAGCCGTGATTTACCATCTGATCTGAAGCTCCTAACCGCAGGGGCTGGTTTGCGACGACAGCCACACACTGCAAGCTCCTCCCCCGTTCAGTCCTTGAGTGTAACTGACACGGACGTGTTTGGGGGACCCGCACCTGAAATTCGAGTCACGTGAGCTCATCCGCCTCCCACTCACTCCACAAGCAGCCAGCCACTACCACCGCCAACCGATCAACACAACTATGACAACCCGACAACCAGTACCAGCCATCAACACCGTGATCCACCACCACCACCACTAACCACGCACCATTACAGCCAATCAGTCATGACGACCAACCAAACGTCTCCACACAAAACCAGCCATCACCAGAGCTGCTCACTTTCTCAACCAACCCTCTCATCTGCCACAACCAACTCGACGAGATTGTAGACAATCCACCAACCACAACCGTAGTTAATCAAAGACCATCACAGCTAATCAGACGTCACAACCAACTTCCAACACAACCGACCCACCAACCAAATGCCTCTGTATTCAACCAGCCGCCACCACAACCCAGCACCACCACAGCCAACCAACTGCCAGCACAGCCAAGAGCCGCCACTAACTTTCAGCTTATTAGCTAACTTTTATTTAGCATTTGCTATGTGCCAGAAACCGCACGAAGTACTTCCCATGGCTTGACTCATGTTATCCTCACCCTAACCTGGTGGGATAGATGTTACTGTTCCTGCTGCTACCATTACCGTCACTACCACCACTTACATGATAGCACATTATATTAGTTATACCACAGCATACCCCGATGCCGTCAGTGATCGTCACAACTGATGCAGAGGGTGTGATACAGAGAGGGTAGGTACTTTGCTCAAGGTCACACAGCTAGCAAAGGGCAGATTTGGAAATGGAACTCCAGCCCTCTGGCTTGAAGCCAAACACTCATCCCCTAAACAAAACTGCTCTGAGTGACAGGCATCATGTGCTAAGCACCTACCCAGTGACAGGTGCTGTGCACCGCCACCCCAAGGAAGGTCTGCTCACCTGGTGGGGACATCGCTCGTCAACACTGAGCTGGTGCTGAAAACTGCACTAGGTCCTGGGAGAGGCAGCCCGCCTTGGCCCCAGGTGACCCTGCACGTACTTGCTAAGTGCGCCAAAAAAAACAAGACCGAGCTGGTGCTGCTCGGACACTGAGCTGTTTCCACAGCTGGTCACCACTTAGGGGGTCAAGGCAGCCATGGTGGGTACCAAGTATCGCTCCATCCCAGGGGAGGGGACAGCCTCGGTAATCCTTGCTTCTTTTGGTGCTGGGCCCACGGCCCTGAGTTCCTTGGGGGCAGAAAAGCAGGGCAGTATTTACTTGCGCTATGACGTTCCCCAAGGGACTCAGGAGCAAGAACTGGCGTGCCATCTTGATGCTCCCAGTTTGCTGGGCTGTGAGTCGTGAACAGTCGCACTCTGATCCATGAAGTCTCTACATCAACCCTCAGGGTTACCCCCTGCTGTCCTCTGGAGCATTAGGGCTCTCCCCTGATGGTAGGCAATGGGGCCAAACATGAGCAAAAATGGATATGGTCCTGCCTTTCCGAGCTGTAAGTCTGATGAGCGAGACAGACATAACAGCCAATAATTAAATAAATGGTAAACTGTAATAGTGACAAGGGCTGCAGAGATGAAGCCTGGGGAACTGGAAAAGCCTGTAATTGAGGGATTGACTGAGCCAGGTGGACAGGAAAGGCTTCCATGAAGACGAGGTGCAGCTGAGCTGAGAGCTGAAGGATGAGCACTGAGTTGAGGAAGAGGTGCTTGTGTTCCACATCTGCTGTGGCTGGAGGGAGCCTGGCAGGCGGAGTGGGGAGAGCCAGTCGGGGTGGCTGGGCAGAGAGGGCAGTGCGGAATCTCTCAGGCCCTCGGAGCAGGCCATGCTCATGAAGGATTTTATCCTTATCGGAAGAGAAATGGGCAAGTCTTGCAGGATTTCAAGCAGTGGTGGATATGAGAGGTATAATCCAAATCATTTTGTGTGTTTTAAAAATTTTTTTTGAGTTACAGTCATTTTACAATGTTGTGTCAAATTCCAGTGTAGGGCACAATTTTTCAGTTATACATGAACATACATATATTCATTGTCACATTGTTTTTTCCGCTGTGAGCTACCACAAGATCTTGTATACATTTCCCTGTGCTATACAGTATAAGCTTGTTTATCTATTCTGCATATGCCTGTCAGTATCTACAAATTTTGAACTCCCAGTCTATTCCTTCCCACCTCCCTCCCCCTTAGCAACCACAAGTTTGTATTCTATGTCTATGAGTCTGTTTCTGTTTTGTATTTATGTTCATTTTTTTCTTTTTTTTTAAGATTCCACATATGAGTGATCTCATATGGTATTCTTCTTTCTCTTTCTGGCTTACTTCACTTAGAATGACATTCTCCAGGGACATCCATGTTGCTGCAAATGGCATTATGTTGTCATTTTTATGGCTGAATAGTATTCCATTGTATAAATATACCACATCTTTATCCAGTCATCTGTTGATGGACATTTAGGCTGTTTCCATGTCTCGGCAATTGTAAATAGTGCTGCTATGAACATTGGGGTGCAGGTGTCTTTTTGAAGTAGGGTTCCTTCTGGATATATGCCCAGGAGCGGGATTCCTGGGTCATATGGTAAGTCTATTCCTAGTCTTTTGAGGAATCTCCATACTGTTTTCCACAGTGACTGCACCAAACTGCATTTCCACCAGCAGTGTAGGAGGGTTCCCTTTTGTATTTTTAAGTCATCACTTTGGATCATTGTGGGGAAAATGGCTGGGGTGGAGGCAGGACCCATGTGGAATGGATTGAACTGGGGATGGCCGGGGCCACTAATCCAAGCAAGAGATGTCATCAGCTTGGCCCAGGGTGGCAGAGATAGTGAGGAATGCAGAGATTTGAATTCTTTCAGGGTTTAAACCAGCGCGCCTGCTGATGGCTTTGATGTCAGAGGAGGGAGGGACCCAGAGGTGCAGGCAGGTCCTGGGTTTGGGGTTGGCTCAGCAGAAGGACAGGTGTTCCTTCGTTCCCTTAGGAAGCCTTGGTTTGGCTGAATCCCAATTCTAGTACCAGCCTGTCCCTTAATGGGAAAGAAAGGGCCCCCAGCGAGGAGGTGGTTCATTATGTTCTTTCTAAGGCAGCGTGCGGCTTGCTCGAACCAAGTCAAGGGGATTGAAATCCTATTCATTGAGTCAATAGATCTGAGCCGTTCGGAGGTGCCCACTCGGCATGGCCGGCATCACACCTGCCCCTGACTTGAATGGTGGAGTTACATGCCCTCCAGCCCCGAGCGGGGCTTGTGAGAGGGGTGCCAGCACACTTGTAATTATCCTGGCTCTTCCAGGTGTCACAAAATAAACAAATGTGGAAACTGGAACCCTTGAAGCATTTGAAGAACAATTAATCAGCACGTTCTACATTAAAGCCTTGGGGGAAAAAAATCCCTGCACAATTGAGGTAAGTCTGGAGGAAGAAATTGTTTGCTTAACAATGACAGCAGGGGGTGGAGGAGAAGGAGAAGAAGGCAGTCGCATCCCGGCTCTGCATTTGGGCCAATACGTGTGGATGCCAGAGACCCAACCGAACTGCGGTCAGGTTACTAGAAAACACAGAGAAAAGACCTAACTGTGCACTTATGAAAGATGCAATTGGAGATTAGTTGGTAGAGAGAGAGAAGGGAAGGAAGGAATTGACATTTGCTAAAGGTCAAGGGTTTTCTGCATCGTGTTCATTCGGCAAGTACTTCTGGTCCACCTGCTAAGAGCCAGGCACTATTCTAGGTGCTTGGAAAAACAGACGCAATCCCTTACCCTCGTGGTGCTGACAGTCTAGTGGGTTCCTCACACAACATAAGCAAATAAACATGTGATGCACTGTCTTGTAACTAAAAAGACTGTGAAGGAAAATAAAACAAAGGGGCTAGAGAGGGAGGGTGTTACCACAAGTAGAGAAAGGAGGAGCTGACACCTCAGCAGAGGCCCTGAGTGATGTGAGGAAACAGGCACTGGGAAAACTGGAAGAGTCAGCATTCCAGGCACATCCCAGATAAATTCCATTTGATGCTCAAGACCAGTTCGTTTTATAAACCCATTTGACAGATGGGACCACTGGGGACCAGAGCAATGAGCTGACGTGTCTGGGGTGGCAAAGCTTGTGATTGGCAAAGATGAGGTTTGAATCTGCGCTGGCCTGACTTTAAATCAGCTGCCCTTTCAACTCCACCTAACTCCCTGTCTGCTGTGACGTGCCATTCAGGTTTCCATCAGTCAATGCCGGGGTTCAGGTCCTCCAGTAACCAAACATAGGTAAGGCTGGCTCAAAGAACCAGGTCTCAGCTGAGGGGAAGCAGAAACACAGAGGAGAGAGGAGATGGATGAGACAGAGGCCACAGAGGAGAGGCGGATGGGTCCCTATTCCTAACTTGACTCACACATAAACCCTCTGTGAGATCTGCTCTCTGCTGCAAAGTGGACCTCCTGAGGTTGGGAAGAACTGGGAGGTCACAGCTGTCAACTAAGAGTTCAACCAATGATAGCTGTGCCCGTGGCTAGAAGCTTCCCACGTGTTCTTTGAAACCCAAGCCAAGTATCACCCCCTTCCTGAGATTTTCTGGATCCCTCCAAGCAGAATTCGTCTCTCCCCTTCTTGTTTTACAAACCCCTACTAAAGTATTCATTTGTCTTTAAATAGATCCATAAAGTGTGCTTTTTGGTGGATAAGACGAAAAATCTTTATGTGGTTTTAGACGCCTCCACAATACCCAGTAGAATTTTAATAAATGTCTTTACGGTTAATATATAATATATGATCTAGACTGGGATTTCAAAATGTAGCATAGATAAACAAGATTATACTGTATAGCACAGGGAAACATATACAAGATCTTGTGGTAGCTCACAGCAAAAAAAACAATATGACAATGAATATATGCATGTTCGTGTATAACTGAAAAATTGTGCTCTACACTGGAATTTGACACAACACTGTAAAATGACTATAAATCAATAAAAATGTTTTAAAAATATGATCTAAGGTGCCCTAGGGATTATTTAGTATATGGTATACAGGAATTTCTTTAAAAAAAAGTATATGGAACATGAATTAAACACTCTAAACAATCATTATAAGAATCACTTAAAAGATTCTGCCCCACCTACTGTAGAGCACAGGGAACTATTTTTGATTTCTTATAATAACATACAAGGGAAAGAATCTGAAAAGAAAAAATATATATGTATGTCTATGTATAACTGAATCACTTTGCTGTACACCTGCCACTAACATTGTAAATCAACTAGACTTCAATATAAGAATTAAAAAAAAATTCTGCCCCTACCCTGGAAAAGCAAGACCAACTAAAACAAAAACAGTGCTGAATATTCAAACTATGTCTTCCAGGATTTTAAGCAAAATAAACTATCCTCTTCACCTGCACGAAGCCATCAATTACAGCACCCAGGAATTCCACCATTCTTTCTACACTCATTGAGCGTGTATCTTACTGGTGAAGGGCACCGGTTTTAGAGACAAATTGATCCACCGAAGACTCAGCTCCTAGCTGGGTTCCTATTATCTGTTGACCTTGGGCAAGTGCCATAACGTTTTTTATTTTTCCATATTTTTCAAATTTCATCCGTTGTCTGATGTCTAAATTTAGGGCTGATATATACATAGTTCGTAAGGACTGACTGAGATCATTCACGGGCTAGCACAAGGTATGGTTAAAACAATAGCCAAGAAGTGGCAGGATATTATCATCATTATTTCTGCCCAGAGGGTAAGCCTCATAAAGGCAGTGGCTCTGCCCGTATTGTCACCAATAATTTATAACACTCTTGAGTCTCTGGATTCCTACACAGGGCCCGGTATGTCCTACACCCACAATAAGTATTTGTTGAATGAATCAGTGAATGTTACTTAGGCTTCATGCGACCCTATGAGATGGTATTTATTGATACGGTCCCCATGTTAGAGATCAGAGCACAGAGGTTTCCAGAAAGGGGAGAACTAATTGCCCCAAATTACAGAACTGCTAGGGAGGAGTGAGGACTTGATCTAACTTTTTTCGGATCTAAAGCCTAGCCTCGTTTCACCCCTCTGAACTGCCTCCAGAAAGTCTCCAGGATGTTGGATGAGAGAGACGCCAGTAGAGACATGACTTTCCATCCAAGAGTCATATCAGGAAGGCGAGGAGCTGTGTCCCACTGGACGAGTCACTGAAAGGAGGAGAGCTGCGTTCAGATGCAGGGTCTGCAGGGAGCATCACCGAGGTGTTAGCAGCCAGGACTCAAGGGCTTTATAAAGAACAGAGGGAAGTACAGCAAACTCCAATCAACCCTTTGCTCGGCAAAAGCAGGATCTTAGGAGACCACAAAGTGATGGCAGCATGATCACTGCTCAGACCTGGGAGTATTTCATATTTCAATGTCCATAACCTTGTGGGAAAAAGAAATGGGACTTTCGCTGGGGTGTGAGGTTTGAGACTTGACTTCAGAAAGAAGAACAAAAGGAAGAAGGACCAGGGAAAGTGAGTTCTGGCAGAAAGGCTATTTCTGAAGGGCTCTGGTGGCTTGAGAAAGACAAATTTCCTAAAATCTCCATAGATAGCCCCCGGCTGGAGGCACTGAAATAACAGGGAGGGATTAAAAAAATTAAGTCTGTTTAGTTTGGATAAGCAGGGCTGAAGGGGAGGTGTAAAAATGACTCACTGACATCTGAAGAAAGGAAATGCTCAGAAGGGACAGATGTTATAGAAGCTAGCTCGTGGGGACCCGGCCAGGAACAGAGGAATAAAGCTAAGCCAAGGGAAATTAGACCATCTGGGCAAAGTTCAAATTTGGCAGGGAAGCCATCTCACTAGGGTACTAGTCCTCTTGCTAGTCCTCAACTTACTATGCCCATTCCTGCCACAGGACCTTTGCACTTGTCACTCCTCTGTGATTCTGTATTTCCTTGCGATTCTCTCCTCCCCAGATCTCACTGCTTCAAGCTCATTTCATATGTTATCTCCCTCAAAAAGGCCATCCTGATTTCACAGTCCAAATAAAGTTAGCTCTCTAGCCTCCTCCCCCCAGCAACCATGAAGTGATTGTTTTTTCTTATCCAGGGCACTTTGTCACATGTGAAATTATTGCCTTTATTTAACTCGCTACTGGTTTATTTTTTTATCTTCTCTGCTCTAGAATATAAGAATGTAAGCCCCTGTCTGTCTAGATCCAGAGATTCGCGAAGCACTGGCCACAGGCTAAATCTGGTCCCTCGCTTGCTTTCGTAAATACAGTTTTATTGGAACAAAGCAATATCCATCCACTTAAGTATCGTCTATGGCCAGTTCCACTTCACAAAAGCAGAGCTGAGAAGGGTGGCAGAGACCTTATGCTCTGCAAAGTCTAAAATATTTACTACCCAGCCCTTTTCCAGAAAAAGTTTGCCAACTCCTGGTCTGGATAGCACTGGAATTTTGAAGTGCTTAAGACAGATTTGATGGAATTAATGAGTAGAAGAAAATAAACGTTGGAAGGAGGGCAAAATCTATGATGCTCAGATTAGCTGAAACAGCTACAGAAATATTCACATTAATGTAGTTCCCTCATTTGAATACATTTTTCCCAACACTCATTCTAGTGCCATGCACTGTGCTTACAGCTGGGGAAGAAATGAAAGAAATCACAGCATCATTAGAGGGTTGGAGACTCTAAGAGCTGGCATGAGAGAGAGACTAAGAAATACACTGCCGTAATTCCACGTGCTGCAGAGGTACAGGGGATGTGCTGTCAGAGGGCAAAGGAGGAGCAGCTGTAATTATGTCAGACAAGCGAACAGAAGCAGGCAAGGGAGAGCATCCTTGAATCGATGACATTTCACCTTGGCCTTGA